>NC_090810.1:48437811-48747083 GCF_036512215.1 Solanum lycopersicum | reverse complement strand
ATTATATTATTATTATTATTATTATTATTATTATTATTATTATTATTATTATTATTATTATTATTATTATTATTATTATATTATAATTATTATTATTATTATTATTATTATTATTATTATTATTATTATTATTATTATTATTATTATTATTATTATTATTATTATTATTATTATTATTATTATTATTATTATTATTATTATTATTATTATTATTATTATTATTATTATTATTATTATTATTATTATTATTATTATTATTATTATTATTATTATTATATTATTATTATTATTATTATTATTATTATTATATTATTATTATTATTATTATTATTATTATTATTATTATTATTATTATTATTATTATTATTATTATTATTATTATTATTATTATTATTATTATTATTATTATTATTATTATTATTATTATTATTATTATTATTATTATTATTATTATTATTATTATTATTATTATTATTATTATTATTATTATTATTATTATTATTATTATTATTATTATTATTATTATTATTATTATTATTATTATTATTATTATTATTATTATTATTATATTATTATTATTATTATTATTATTATTATTATTATTATTATTATTATTATTATTATTATTATTATTATTATTATTATTATTATTATTATTATTATTATTAATTATTATTATTATTATTATTATTATTATTATTATTATTATTATTATTATTATTATTATTATTATTATTATTATTATTATTATTATTATTATTATTATTATTATTATTATTATTATTATTATTATTATTATTATTATTATTTATTATTATTATTATTATTATTATTATTATTATTATTATTATTATTATTATTATTATTATTATTATTATTATTATTATTATTATTATTATTATTATTATTATTATTATTATTATTATTATTATTATTATTATTATTATTATTATTATTATTATTATTATTATTATTATTATTATTATTATTATTATTATTATTATTATTATTATTATTATTATTATTATTATTATTATTATTATTATTATTATTATTATTATTATTATTATTTATTATTATTATTATTATTATTATTATTATTATTATTATTATTATTATATTATTATTATTATTATTATTATTATTATTATATTATTATTATTATTATTATTATTATTATTATATTATTATTATTATTATTATTATTATTATTATTATTATTATTATTATTATTATTATTATTATTATATTATTATTATTATTATTATTATTATTATTATTATTATTATTATTATTATTATTATCATTATTATTATCATTATTATTATCATTATTATTATCATTATTATTATCATTATTATTATTATTATTATTATTATTATTATTATTATTATTATTATTATTAATATTATTATTATTATTATTATTATTATTATTATTATTATTATTATTTATTTATTATTATTATTATTATTATTATTATTATTATTATTATATAACTGGATGCATATTGGTATGGTACAAATTGCCTTCAAACCTTTAACTCTTAAAGGGTTACCTGAAACGTTTTTAGTAGCTCTAAGAGATCCTTTTCTGGTTACAGAAGGGTACCAGAAATTCAACATATATCTCCAATAAGTCATGAAAGTCCTAGTTATGGAACAGCTAGACGAAAACCTCTATCTCTCCACACTTTGAGTGATACTGCAAGTCAAGGGTTGGTTGAAAGGGTAAGGATAGACCCTAGAACAAATATTGTTCAAGCAACTGATAAGTTGTCTGATGTAGATCCAACTCAGTCAGAAATGGACTTCAGTGTTGATAAATCAACTGACCTTAATGATATTTGATTATGTCTAAACAACTTATTGATTTCTGTCCAGGGTCTCTGGCAAGAAAACATATTCAAAAAGAATTTTATAATAAAAAATGGAACCAATTCAGAATTTGGTTTTTTGAAACTTATAGTGAAAATGATTTAAAAATTATTTCTGAAGATTTTTATGATATGTGTAGATTACATAACAAAATTATTTATTTTATTCCTTGGTTTATAACTACTTATTTACCTTTATATATAAATGTTATTGAAAGGACTTATAAAGAGAGTGGTGGTGCTATTACTAAAGCTATTTACCCTCCTCAAGCTCCTTTTATTTTACCAAACAATACTGGGATAACTTTTTCAGCTTTTCAAAAATTTATTGATACTGATGTTGCCCAGATTACAGTTCAAGAGGTTAATAACCTTATTTCTCAAAATAATTATTTAAGTCTTTATGTTAAAGTTCTTGGTGAGCATATCAGTTCTTTAGACAATAAATTAGATGATTTGATTAAATTGGTCAAAGATTTACAGAAAACCCCTAAAGAAGATACAGCTTGTACTTCAAAAACTGTTTTAAATGTGCCTACTCATCTTCAAAGACCTGTTGATACAACTGGTTTTAAAGTTAAATCCTTTTATAAAGAAGTTGAAGATCTTCTTGACAAAAAATTGTCTGGTTTAGGTTCAAAACCTATTTCTAATAATTTTTCTAAAAATGATTATTTTGATCAACTCTCTGCTATCCAATATCCGGATCAAGAAGTTTCGGAAATTCATTCCAGAAGATTTAAGTCTGGTTATAACCAAAAACAAAAGGTTATAGGAAAAGGAGGTTATGCTACTCTCCCGTCAATGATGACTTATTATTATCCTCGACCTACTCCTCAAGATGTGCTAGTTGAAGAAAGGGATTGGAACCAAACTAACACATCATACAGTGGAAATGAGGTCTATGAATTGAATATTGATGCCCTAACTGAAAGACAGGTATCTATTGTAGTACATCGTATGTTGATATACTCATCAATTTGTCATCATACGAATAACAATAATGACCATGCTATCTGTAAAATGATTATAGCAGGTTTTACAGGTCAGTTAAGAGGTTGGTGGGATAATTTCCTAACATCCGAAGAAAGGTATGCAATTATGAATGCATACAAGGAAGAAATTATAAGAGAATCCGGTACTGATGAGAAGGGTCAACCAGCGGAAAGGACTTCAGTTAAAAAAGTTGAAGATGCTGTTTATACATTGGTTCTAACTATTTTGGAACATTTTAATGGAAGATTTTCCAACTAGAATGAAACTATTAGAACTCTTCTAAATGGACTTAAGTGCAAACATTTGGGTCATTTTCGATGGTATAAAGATACTTTCATGAGTAGAGTAATGGAACTACCTGAAAGTAAATATGAATATTGGAAGAATAAATTCATTGATGGTCTTCCCCCTTTATTTGCCGAAAGGGTAAAAAAGATCTTAAGAGGGGATAATTTAGAAATCCCTTATGATACATTAACTTATGGAAAGTTAATAGGGACTTGTACCCAAGAAGGATTAAATCTTTGCAATGAGCTTAAACTTGCTCAACAGATAAAAAATACCCAAGAGTCTGAGAGATCTCAATTAGGATATTTCTGTACTCAGTTTGGTATTGAAGGACCATCCACTTCAAAACAAAGAATAAACAGACCTGAAGAAAGACCTCATAAAGGACGTCATCGTTCAAAACGATATAAAGAGAAAAAAGAAGAAAAGAAATCTCATAGAAAAGCAACAAGGTTTGCTAAAAACTTTTCTACAAGGGATTTAAAAAACATTAAATGTTACAAATGTGGACGATTTGGTCATCTTGCAAATAATTGCAAAGCTAAGAAGTTTAAAGCTTTGGAATTGGATGAATCAACTCAGGACAAATTCTATGAGTTACTTTATGAATCAGATTCAGATTCTAATTCTTCTGATAAATCAAAAAATTCTTCAGGTTATATCTCAGATAACAATATTGAGATTACTAACAATTGTGCCAATTGTCCAGATGGCAATTGCACTTGTGGTCATGATGAATTTTATAGATTACAGTCTCAGATAGGAGATTCTTATATTGATAAATTACATCAAAGTTTTGAAGATTTACATTTTAAAATGATATCTTCAGAAAATTTAATTGATCTTTTAAAAGATGTTTCAGATGAAAATCTTCGAAACAAAATTTTAAATATGGCTTCTTCAAAACCATCCTCTTCGTAGAATTTTGAAAAACCAAAGAAGGAGGAAAAATCTTTTGAAAATTTTAATACTAGTCCTTATTCTATTCAAGAAGTTTTTACTAGACTTGAAAAGAAAAGACCAAGTATTATAAGAGATACTTCTTTGGATGATTTAAAACATGAGGTTGAAAACCTTAAAAGGGAGATTAAATCTTTAAAACAAAATCAATTGATTACTGATCATCGTATTTCTCAATTAGAAAATAATATTTCTGATGAAAATAGAAATGATACTACTTCTGAAAAAGAGGATGATGATATTTCTGAGCCAAGTGTTAAATTTCTTGGAATGCTTCAAATTGTTACCGCTCATCGTTGGTATATAAATTGTACCATTCTTATTGATAATGATTTTAAAATTTCCAGTATTGCTATGATTGATAGTGGTGCTGATGTTAGTTGCATTCAAGAAGGATTAATTCCTTCAAGATATTTTGAAAAAACTACGCATATTGTTAAATCTGCATCTAATCATGCTTTAGATATCAAGTATAAATTATCTAATACTTGTATTTGTCAAAGTAAAGTTTGTACTCCTCACTTCTTCTTTTTGGTTAAAAATCAGTTAAATCCGCCAATTATACTTGGCACTCCTTTTATAAATGCCATTTATCCCTTTTCAAAATTAAATGCAAAGGGTTTTATAGCAAATTATAATGGTAATACCATTAATTTTGATTTCATAACTGAACCAGTTACTAGAGATATTAACTCTTTGATTCATTTAAAGCAAAAACATATTGAATCTTTACAAATGGAGATTTACAGTTTGAATATTTCAGAGTCTTTACAATCTCCTAAAGCCCAGGAAAAAATTAAATTAATTTCTGGCAAAATGGCTTCTAATATTTGTGCAGAACATCCAAATGCCTTTTGGGACAGGAAAAAGCATATTGTAACTCTGCCTTACGAAGATTCTTTCAATGAAGCAGATATTCCTACAAAATCTCGTCCCTGTCAAATGAATTCTGAACTTGTCGATTTCTGCAAAAAAGAAATTGATAATTTATTATCAAAGGGACTTATAAAACCCTCTAAATCACCATGGTCTTGTACTGCATTTTATGTTAATAAAGCTGCAGAACAAGAAAGAGGTGTTCCCAGGTTGGTAATAAATTACAAACCTTTAAACAAAGTCTTAAAATGGATTAGGTATCCTATTCCCAATAAAAAGGATCTTCTTTCTAGATTATATGATGCCAATATATTTTCAAAATTTGATTTAAAATCAGGGTATTGGCAGATACAAATTTTTAAAGAACACACTTATAAAACTGCTTTTAATGTTCCTTTTGGTCAATACGAATGGAATGTTATATCTTTTGGATTAAAGAATGCACCATCTGAATTTCAAAAAATTATGAACGATATTTTTAATCCTTATATGGATTTTATTATTGTTTATATTGATGATATTCTTGTTTATTCTAAAACATTAGAATCTCATATAAAGCATCTTGATATTTTTAAAAATATTGTTATACAAAATGGTTTGGTTATATCCAAAACCAAGATGAGTCTTTTCCAAACAGATGTAAGATTTTTGGGTCATCAGATTTGCCAAGGGAGAATTACTCCAATTCAAAGATCCATAGATTTTGCATCAAAATTTCCGGATGAAATTACTGATAAAACAATGTTTCAAAGATTTTTGGGCAGTCTAAATTATATTTCTCCTTTTTATAAAAATCTTTCTAAAGATCTTGCTCCTTTAACTGACAGGTTAAAGAAAGGAAAGATGTCTCCTTGGAATGATAATCTGACTAATCTAGTTAAATCTACTAAAAAGAGGGTTCAATATTTGCCTTGCCTTTCTCTTGCTAATCCAAATTGGATTAAAATTAGTGAAACTGATGCCTCAAATATTGGTTATGGAGGAATACTTAAACAAGTAAAACCCCATGATAAAATTGAGTATCTTATTAGATTTCATTCAGGCAAATGGACTGAATCTCAGCGCAAATATGCGACTGTTGCGCATGAAATGCTTTGTATTATTAAATGTGTTTTAAAATTTCAAGATGACTTATATAACCAAAAATTTATTATAAGAACTGATGCTCAATCAGTCAAATATATGTTTGATAAGGATTTCAAACATGATATTTCAAAATTAATGTTTGCTAGGTGGCAAGCCCAAGTAGCTCCTTTTGACTTTGAAATCCATTATAAAAAGGGAAGTGATAATTCTATTCCTGATTTCTTATCAAGAGAATTTCTTAATTCTTAGAAATGTCTCCTTATTGTTTTGAGTTTGGAACTAAGGCTCTCATTACTATTTTCAAAATATTGGAACCTTTAAACTCTGATTTAAAGGAAATTATTATTGACAAAATCTTTTATAGTCTTATTGTGGAAGATTTCATTCATGATTATGAAACTGTTTCCCTAAATGATGATAATTGGGAATATGACATAGAAGGACATTTTGACAATTACTAACTAAGTTGTTCAACTTTGCAGAATGGCAGGAGGAGATGAGCCTCCGTGGTCACATATTCGCGGCCGAGGAGGAAAGAACAACCGAGGTAGAGGAAGATCATCCTCTTCACAGTCCAAAAGATCATCATATGATTCTTCCTTCCCTGTAATACATTTAGGAGGAAGAACTTTAATCAACTCAAAGATAGGAGAAGCTTCTTCATCAGCTTCATCCTCTGTCAATCTAAAGGATATTCCCAAAGATAGTTCATTATATGAACAAATACAAGCATATTTTCAAAAAAGAGAGCAAAGTAATACATATGCCTCTTTAGCCAAAGAGCCTGATACGAAAAAGGTTTCAGATGAAGCACCCAAAAAAGAAATTATATTTTTTTTATAGAAAATCATGATATCCAAAGGAGTAATGAACCTTGGAAAATACTCCAGAGGTATTTGACAAAGGGATTATATTTCCCTGGAGAATCATACAAGACTCGGTCATACTATGAGTCCATTTTAAGTAATACAGGAAGTGCAGAATTCCAGCACTTTACTTCAGATTATAATGAGAATGTTTATAACTTCTCAAAAATGACTATTAAACAGATTATATCTATGGAAGATTGGGGAATATCCACAATGCAGGAAAAGATTGTTTCCGTCAATAAAGTAAACATGAATTATACTTATTGGGATTATATCCAAGCATTTCATAAGGTTTTTTGTTATAACAATGAAAAACTCAAGCACACATGGTTTTTAAAAATATGTGCAAAAGTTTTCTCCCAGAACCTGCCCAATTGGTTTATAAACTGGTGGGCTCTTCATGGTCCTACCAAGAAGATTTTACCTAACAATTTTCTAAGTTTATATAAACAATGGGTGAAGATTTCCCCTTTTTTGATGAACTTATAGGTACAAGATCATGTTCCAAATATAGAACATATAGATCAAATGTACTTCTTTATTGAATTCTCTGTACCTTGGATCCATAAATGGGTTCCGGAAGTGGGATATACCCCGGAAGAAAATATCCCTTGCCTATATCGTAAATATTTTCATAATTTTTGGGATAAGCTAAACAGGACTGATCCTTCAACTGGTCAGTTATACGGCCAAGAATTGATAGATCAAATCAAAAATACTATTCAAGCATATGAGGATGCTCCAAAGAAAGGATTAAATGCGGGAAGCTCCATTAAGCATATTGCAAGAAGGATTTCCATCCAAGATGGAAATAAACAAGAGATGATTAATGAATATCTAGAAGACGTTAAACGAAACTTAATGGAAAGCATTTCAGACTTTGAAAAATCTGATACATCAATGAAGAGTGGACATAGTAATAATACCACGGATGCGCAATCAATAAACCAAGATGATGCTGAATTGACTGAAAGCCAATTAAACAAAATGGAAGATTTCCTAGCCTCCATTAAAGACCAGGAGAAGACAATAGTAAAAAAGTTAAAAGGAAAAGATAAGATCTGATAAGATTTAAAATCTGATTTGATCTTATCAAAAATAGTTTAAAGCTCTGTAGGACCCACTTGGTCCATTATTAATGTAGGACCCACTTTTGGGGTCTATTTTCCTTCCCTTTTGTCTATATAAGAAAGACTAACTCTCAGGTGAGAGACAGGTCTTTCCAAGTTTTAATTTTAAGTTTCCACATTTCTCTCCCTATTGTAAAAATATTCTAGTGTGATATAATAAAAGCTTTGGTTTAAAGATCTCTGTTCAAGGTATTATTTAATTTCTTATTATTATCTTTTCTTGTTTGCCGCCTCCATGGCCGGCTAAGTTATTTTCATATCTATGCTAACTTCTTAAGATCTGTAGGATGTTCTTATTCACTATCTGGATCTAACTAAGTTATAATGCATTCATATTATAGTTCTTTACTCTTTTATCACAAGTTTTGACTTGGTTTCAAGGTGGTGGAAAATATTAAATATTAATGATAGCGAGCATGTGGTATTTGTAAGTCCCCGTTTGAAGTTAGGGGCAGCCTAAAACCCTTGTTAAAACTGCCAATTAATGTTTAAAAGAATCTCCCATGCTTGAGTAAAAGGTTACCATACAGCCGAAACTTAGGATAAAACTTTAAAAATAACTATAATATGTTGCATATTATAACCCGGTGTACAAAGCTAGATCTGGATGGTCGTGCGGACTACCGCCAGCCTGTAGATCCTGAAAATGGTATCAGAGCCAATTTTGGGTGGAAGCGTAAAGAGAGAGTATTCAGAAAGAAGAGAGATGTAAGGATGAATGTGTGTTTTATTTATGAGGAAAGTTCCTCTATTTATACACATAAATTACACATAAATACTATTTACTTTACATAATTTACATAATTGGCCGACAAACTTTTTACATGATTGGCCGACAAACTATTTACTTTACGACTTTTATACATTTGGCTTTTTTCAGCCGACGCAAGACGACAAAAATAAAAAGACTCTTACTTTATACATATGGTTGATATTCAGCCGACACAATAATACATATAATACTTTATACATATGGCTATTATTCAGCCAACAATAATAACTTTTTTTTATCTGTATTCTAAATCAACTGTAGGTATCACATTGTCTTCTCCGTTGCATTTGGAGCATTTGTGGTCTGGATATTTGTTGCTGATAAGTTTGCAATACCTTACTAATAATTCTTCTGAAATAAATCCTTTCTTCAAAGCTCTCGTAGATGGTTGTTCTTCTGGTTGTAACAATGACAAAATCCATCTTTGAACTTCGTCCATATCTGATTTTCTTAGTTCTTTGGAGTTTGCATATATCATTACCTGATCTCTTGCATAATAGCTCCAAATAGCATTGCCATTTAAATAATTGTTTGCTAGCTCTTGTATAATCGTAGCTATACCAATTATTCTTTTATTTGCATAAAAATTAGGTATTTCTACTTTTGGTATCTCATTTTGTTTTTCTATCTCTTCTGGAATAATCATATCTTTTGTTAATCCTATCTTTACCACCTGTATTGGTGATTTTATCTCTTCGTATAATATTTCTGCTGGTGCTGTATAACATTTTATATAGAATAAATTTCCTTTGGTAATTCTTTTATATGTTAGAAATGCTCTATGTAATTCTGGTATTCCTACTATCTCTTCTCCGGTATATGTGTATACTGTATTTAGTAGTCCGTAGTTATAACATGTTTTTACTAGGTTGGGGTTGGTCTTAGGTTGTGCAATAAGTTTGTTATATCCTTGTAGTTTCTGGGTTATATAATCTTCTTCGGGATTTTTTGTTTGTATAGATCTTGGGTTTAGGTTTAGGTATGTTTGGATTTTGTATATGTTTTCAATGTAAGATTGGGTAATATAGTTATATCTTTTTTTGTCGTTTTGTAGGCTTACTGCATAGGTTGATGTTTGTGGTTCTGCTGGTATCTGCATTTGTGGTTTTTGGGTAAATGATTTTGCAAATAACTGGTTTAAGTTTGTGTTTTTTGGTTTTTCATTAGTTCTTTTACTTGTACCTGCAGCTGTATCTGAACAAACATTGTTATGGGTTTTCCGGAGTTTCCCAACTTCTCCTTCTAGCTCTGGCTGTTTTTCGCCTGCCGAACGACGTAGCTCCGCATGTTTATAGTCATGCTGTTGACTTGTAGATTCTACATTTTCTTCTAGCTTTTGGATTCTCAAGCCCATACTATCCACTTTTGTACAAAGTGTAGTTAGGGTTTTGAGTATGTTTTCCATAAGATTATCTTGTCCTGGCTGTGTAACTCTGTCTTGATAAGTAGTCTGCAATCATATTTTTGTCAGTTTTTATTACCTCAATCGTAAATATAAAATTTAATATATTCAATACCAATCTTCTTATTTCCTTTGTTGTAACTGAATCATCTAACTTTTTTCGTTATCCACCATTTTACTTGTGTGTTATCTGTTCTTACAATAAATTTATTGTAAACAATATATGGCTCAAATGCTAACAAACATTTATATAATGCGAATAATTCTTTTCTATTTATTTCCCATTTTATTTGTGCTTCTGTATAAGATCCTGAATAATATCTACAATGGTGTTCTATTTTTTCTTTTTCATATTTGTATTTTAAAACTCCTCCGTAACTATGATCACTCGAATCTGTTTCAACAATGTAAGTAAATGTTTTATTTTCATCAGGAAAATATAGTTTTGGTAATTTTTTACATAGATCTTTAATAATTTTTATATGTTTTTTATCTTTATTATCAAAATGATATTCTACATCTTTTTTGAGTTTTTTATGTAACGGTTTTAAATGTTCTGCTAATTTTGGTATATATTCTCTTACCTGGTTTACTAATCCTAGAAAGGATTGTAATTTCTTTTTTGTATCTATATTTTCATCAATATTAATTATTTTTTGTACTATATGAGTTTGCATTTTTATTCCATTTTTATCTATTTGTATTCCTAGAAATTCTATTTGTGATTTCATAATTTCTGCTTTTCTTTTACTCAAACTTATACCTGTATTTTTTACTATATGTATAAATTTTTCCAATAATCTTATATGTTCATCTTGTGTTCTAGAGTATAACAATATGTCATCTATATATACAATACAATTTTCTAGTTGGTTAAAACAGTTATCCATAAAATGTTGGAATCTACCTGGTGCATTTTTATATCCAAAAGGTAAAACATTTCATTCATAGAAACCTTGCGGTACTGTGAATGCTGTTAATTGCTTGGATTCTTCTTCTAGTTTTAGGTGGTAAAATCCTGATTTGCAGTCAAATTTGCTAAAATAATTATATCCTTGTATTTGTCTTATTTTTAGTATTTTGTTTGGTATCGGATAATTGTATGTTTTAGTTTTAGCATTTAGATTACGATAATCTATGACCATTCTACTTTTACCTCTTTTTTGTTCACTGTGTTTTATTACTATAAATGCTGGACTTGTATGTTTACTATTGCTTTTTTGTATGTAATTATTTTCTAATAATTCATTTATATGTATTTTAAATTCTTCTAGATCATCAAAGTTATATTTTAATGGTTTCTGTGTTATTATACTATTTTCATCTATTAATTCAATTTAACTTTTGTCTTATGTTTTTCCCATCCTTGTAATGGATCTTCACTATATAATTGTTCTAGTTGTTCATTAATTAATTTGACTCTGTCTATAGCAAATATAATAATTTCTGATTGCGTTATTTGTTTATTATTTATATTTTCCATTTCTTGGTTTATCTTTTCACTTCCTTTTATCCATTCCATAGGTTTTTGTTGTTTATTATTTACTCTTTTTGCTCCTATCTTATTTCCGCATGGTGTAGTAAGCCACCAATGTGTTTTTGTTATTATGTGTGGATAATATCTATCTAGAAATGGCATTCCTAATAACATATCTTTTGTAGTAAATTCAAAATTATACATTTCTTCTATTGTTAGTATTTTATCCCATATTTGTATTTTTATATTTTTTGCTTTGTATTTAATCATACTTCCTTCATTGTTAAATCCCGTTACTACCATAGGTGTTTTTAATTTTTCCCATTTATCTTCTGGTAAGCAATTATATTTACATATATTCGCTTCTGCTCCTGTATCTATCATAGGGGTATAATATCTGTTGTGATATCCTTCTACTATAATTTTTGCAAGTATAAATATTTTCATTAATCATTTTGTCCTTTTTATAATTATTTTCTTATTTTGACAAGTTATTGTTAATTGTTCATTTTCTATATTGTATGGTTTGACTTTTTCTAACCATTTTATTCCTAATGTAATATTATGATTTCCTTGGTATATTTTAAATTGTATTACTAAGGGTATTCCTCCTATAATTATTTCTTTTTCTGTTGTTTCTTCATTCGTGTTCACTATCTCACTAGGTAGTCCAGGGCATGTATATCCTGTTCTTATAATTTCTTCTTCTAATACTAACTCCCTTGTTATATAATTTTCTTCTTGTCCTGTATTTATTAATATTTTATATTTTCTTTGGTCTATTATTCCTGTTATGAAATAATGATATGGTGTTATTTCTTCTTTATCTAATAAGCTTTGTGGAATTTCATATTTCCTTTTAGATGTACTCATCCTTGATGAGGTAGCTCTTGTCAATGTATTTGGTACGCTTGAAGTGCTTAATCTTTCTTTTACTATTTCTAAATCTTCTTCTATATCAATTTCTTTATAGCTATAGTCATTATTGTCTATTACAGTAATTATTTTTTCAAAAGGATTTTCTATTTTTATTTTATTAATTTTATTTCTTGCTGTTATTTTATGCTTTGTTGTTAATATATATAAATTTTTACATCTTGCTGTAAATAATTTGCTTCCTGGTGCTAGTTCTATTCCAGACATTTTCCAATATAGAACTAATGATCTATCTATATTTTTATCTGTTAATGATACTGTATAATTAGCACTTATTGTAAACTTAAATTTTTGATATATTAAGTTTCCTTTTACTGCACTAATTATGCTTTTTTCTATAGGGTGTACAATTCTATCATCTGCCAAATATATTTCTATAGGTGTATCTATTCCTTCTCTAAAACAGGCTTTTATTAATATTTCTGTTCCACCTAAATGTACATATTTAATTGGTGTTTTAACTTTTATATCTTGTATTTCTTTGTTTATCATTCTTTTATTTATTATAGGTATATATGCTTTTCCTCTTGTGTATTTACAATCTATGATATGTTCTTTTTGACTAACTACATAGTATTATTCTTTTTGTCTTTTAAACCAATTTCTTAAAATAGGTATTTCTAGTACTTTTTCAACACTTAAATCTAATTCTTTTCCTTTTATTTGTTCAAATATCGTATTATCAAATATAATTTTCTGTTCTGATGATTCTTCATCTTGATATTCTTCCTTAGATATTATTTTTATTTCATTTTCAGACATTATATTTCTTCATCTGTTTCGTTATTATCTATGTTAATATTTTCTTCTTCATTCTCAGTTTCTATGTCTGGTACTTCATATATACTATCATTTTCACTTAATTCATAATCTATGTACTCTATTTGCATATATTTTTCATTGTCTATTATTAATTCTGCTATTTGTTTTCTTTTTGGATTTTTGGGTAATTTACAATCTTTAAATATGTGTCCTATCTTTCCACAATTATAACAAGTACATTGGGATATTTTTCTTTTTGGTCTGTATGGTCTTTTTATTTTATGATTTTTTACATAATACCTCCGTCTTGGTTGTTTATATTTATATATGGTTTTGTTTTTTCTATAATTTTTATATCTTTTAGATTTTTGTTTTTTAGTTGTGCATCCAAATTGTGGTGCCATTTTATTTTTGCAACATGATAAATTTTTATTTAATACTTTTTCCATTTTTAATTTTTCTTTTTGGTTTTCACATAGTTGTATGAACCATTGATTTAAAAATTTTATTCTAGATCCTAAAGTATCTACCATTCCTTCATTATTCCAATCTTTTATTACGTTTGTACTAAATGGTTCTGGTAATTTTGTATAATATTGTCTTCTTATTTCTTTTGCTTAGTCTAAATTGTATTTAGCTTTGTAATAATATTCTTTAAATGCGCAAGTATATTCTTCTAAGTAACACATTTTACATATAGCTAATTTTGTCATAAGTTGTCTATTTATTATTTTTTCTCTATTTTGTTCTCTTATATCTGTAGTCATTCCTCCAAATTCATTTCTTATTGCTGATTCATATTTATCTAGTTTATCTATATTTGTTGCTGATGCGGATCCATCCATTTTTTTTATCATTCCTAAGTACTTCTAAACTTTCCAAGGGTAATTTTCTATCCATAATTTTGTTGTTCCTACGAATGTTCTTTCTACGTATCTTGGTGTTTTTGCTGTTTCTATTTTGTTATCTATTAACTGTTTAGACATATTTCCTATCCATAACAATATTGCTTTATTTATATCTGCGACACAATCTAAATCTAAGAAATTGTATTGTTCATTTGCTGGTTTAGGTGTCCAATTTTTATTTAGTCTACTGTTCCATATTGCATTATTTCTGTCTGATTGTTGGTAGCTTTCTGTATAATAAGTTGGTGGTGTCCACCTAGGACTACTTCTAGGGCTATTTCTGGGACTATTATCTGGGGTTTTTACTCTTGACGTACTAGGTCTATTCATATCTCCTGTGTTTATTTCTAATTTTTTTGGTTTATTTACCTGTTCTAGAATTTCTGTATATGTTTCACTTATATCACTTATTTCTGATTGTTGGTCATTTTCATTTCCGTCTATTTCATTTACTTCAATATCTTCATTTAGATCTTTTAGATCTTCATTTAGTTTGTGTTCCATTTGTTTTATTTCATTTGCTAATTCTAGCTCCTTATCTTTTTGTTTTTGTTTATTTTCATATAATAATTTTAACCTAGCTAATTCTTTTTCTAATTCACTTATTCTTGTATTTTTTATTTCTTCTAAATTTTGTACTTCTTGTTTTGCTTGTGTTTTTATTTTTTCAATTTCTCTTGATTTATCTATTTCTTCATTTTCTTTTGTTATTCTTACCATAGCTGTTAAACTATCTTCTAATTTTGCTGTTTCTTTTTCTAGCATTAAGTATAAGTTATTTCCTATTCTCTTGTATCTTCTTCCTAAATTTGAAAATACTATTTTTATTATCATTCCATCTTGGTTTTCATATGTTTTTTCGTCTACTGCAAATTCTTCTTTATTCATTATAATCTATGTATTATATTATGCTGTAACTCATATTCAAGACAATCTAATTCTAATTTTAACATTAATATATTTTTTCTTTGTGCTTGTATTGATTTATTACATACTCCTGCTAATGTATTTTCTTCTAACCTTCTTTTTCTATGTTGTAATTCTTGTTCTTTTTCAGCCATTTTTTCCATTATTTCTTCTATTAATTGTTGTTTATAGATTTCTCTGTTCATACTGTTTTTTCAAATAGCAGACATATTTATATTCTGTTTTTGAAATTATGTTTATCAATTGATCTTTTCTATCATTATGTTTTTTGACTAGTTGTGATAGTTCATATTCTGTATATAAAGATCTTAATTTTTTCCATATTTTTCTTACCTTTTTATCTATCTTAATTTTTTTTTATTCATCATAACTTTTTATATAATATTTTAAAAAGCTTACTTAATTTATCTGGATATCTAATCTTTTTTAACCTGTAATTTCTACCATATCGCCTTAGCCAATATTCAGTCATATTTAATCTCCAATATCTAAATCATCATATAAATCATACATGTCATAATAAAGCTCATCTTGTATACTTTGTATGGTTAACTCAGTCCAACCTTGGGTTGTTATTTCTATTATCTCATATGTTAATAATTTATTATAAATTTCTCTTTTTATATCAGTATTCAAATTTTTTAGTATATAGAGTAGTAATATCTTATAATCAACATTATCGTCTAATAGGTATGTTTCCATTTTTATTATTTTCATTTTTCACTAAAATTTTATTCCTTCCAACCTCTTAATAAATTATACTTGTTTATTATGCAAAAATAATAATTTAATAATCATCTCGTCTGGTCACTACTACAGCTTTCTTCTTTGATTAGTTACCCTAACAGCGTCTCAACTTTGTTTACTCCCCTAAACGGCCTTCTCTGCCTACCGGTTTCAACCTTAGGATGGCATAGTCTGGGCATACTTATTCGAAGAATATTTCTGTAGCAAACTTTCTAAAGATGGTTATTATAACATTATTCAAACATGATAAACAATTATAATTAACAAGAGATTTTCAGGAATAAATTAATTTAGCTACTCATGAATATAAAATGGTATACTTGTTTTTGTAGATCTTCCGACATAGTTGGTTTCTTTTCCATAATTATTTGTTTAACTAGCTCTGATACCAACATATGGGACCTCAACTCGAAGGCCTTCTTTAGCACACAAAGAGTCTGTTTCATTCATTCATTTATACTTCACATTATTCATTTCATTCATTCATAGGCTGATGTAAAGACCAATTATACCTAGGATGAAGTTTAAGACTCTCATCAGGATCATGAAGTGCAGTGACCAAGAATGGCCTAATGTCATTACTTGAATCTAATTTCACTTCCTGATTGTCTTGCACAAACACCTTCGGTATCGTTCATTTCATTATCTTTCATACTTTGAGGATGACCTCATTCTTTCTTTGGTAACTTTAACCTGAACCGACATAGATCATGTGAGCATCATGAAATCCAGTGTCTGCCCCACACTGAAAAGCGGTGGAATCACCGACCAAATTGACCCGAACATGCTAGCGTATATAGAGATTCAAACCCTTCTAGATCCCTTTATTGATAGTATAGGTTCAAAGAGTAGGAGATTTAAGGAGACCTATACCCGGCATGCCGGACAGTCTCATTTCATGAGAGTTATGTGAACCTCCACCCTTCCCGAAGGAAGGCATCACCGCTTATAGCTAGCCTATCGGTGCTCAGTATAAAGTTCCATTACATTCAACTCATACATCATGGAAGTTGGCTTCTAGGTGAGGGCATCATTTCTCATTAGATGATTTCTCATCTCATCATTAGTATTAAGTGTGAATTATCCTTACACTTACGTATAGAATATGATGGAGACTTGTCTCTTGATATTCAACACTCTCTTAGGTGAGTACATTTAAGGACCTTTACTTAGGTTTGGTTGAGACTTGTCTCACCATTCATCTTAGTCTCTTATCATGTTGTCACCATTTTCATTATCATCATAGATTAACATAATTACTCACCTCATTACGTGAATGTTCATTTCTTCATTATATTTTAGTGTTGACTCAAACATTATGGAGGCTTGCTTCTAGATTGAGATTTACTTACTCTATTGATGACTAGTCATCCTTAATTTACATTGATGAAATGTGATTTTTTCTTACATATCATCCTTTGGTGTTAATGAGACTAGCTCACACATTCTAACACTTTCACACGTGAATATTCTTTTAACATAGTAGCTTAGGTGTATGTATGGCTTGTCTCACTTCCTTTAGCACCCTATTATGATCACTTAATTAATTTAGACCTCTTTAATTATGTTATAACTTACGTTACTTCTTTACTTTAGTTTAGTAGCTTCATTTCATCGTTTATAGACGATGAACACTTCTTTGAATGAGTTACATATGTTCACAGTTCATTTCTTTAAAGCATATTGGGAGTTGTCCCAATGGATAGCATGCCCTTGGTTATGTATTTAATGAATTACTTTATAAGTTCTCATAATATTATTGGTACGCTTACTGCACAAGATTGACATATGATTAGTATTGGCATAAACATTTGGGTATATATTAAATAACTATTTTTGTTGGCATAGGCCAATTTTACGTTATTTCATGCTTGGTTGGATATATATATATTACTCATTTTCCAATATTTTTATTATTTAACATAATATTATAGACATTTGAATGCATTCCTTTTGGATAATGTATTGTTAGCCATTTTATTGGCATAAGCCAAACAATCCTTCAAATTATGATTTCATGGAGATCTTTTTAGCGAACCTTATAACATAACTTTAGGCATAACGTTTTTAAATATCTGGTACAACATCATATTTGCATTTGATTAATATATCATCTTTATAATGTCATATTAACAACAAGCATGCACAACATACCGCAACATCTTCATACATAACATTTTCGGACATATCTTTATTATAGTATCATTCTTTTAATTCACATAATAACACTTAGCATCAAACGTGTCCAATTAACAGGTTCATTCAAACATTATTTAATCAAAAACCATACACATTAAGATCAGACAACACCACATATCAATAACATGATTTCTAACCTATTCAACATTGAAATCGTAACAAGGATACTAGGGAAACGAGTTCGACAAGAATGACGGGAAACAACCCTAGTTTTCAAGATATTTGAATCATTTGAAAGAAAGTTATCTTGGATAAAGAAGTCCAAGAGAAAAACTCATACCTTATGTAGAACATTAACTACGAAGACCACCTTAAACGAAACCTTGAAATCTCCCTTGAGAACTCGATAAATTTTCTGCCTTTTTCTTGCGTTCGTTGCTTACAGTTTTTTCGTCCTTTTTGTCTATGAGTTTGAATATGATTTTTGGGTTTAATAACTGATATTGAATCATACCACTCAGTTTTAATAAGTTAATGTAATAAAATAATTAACCAATTACCAAAACGCCCATCCTAAGTTGACTAAAGATAGGAGAACATAACATTTAGTCAAATCTTGAAATTGGTGTTGACAATGGTTTCGGTAAACATTTTGACTTTATATTAACTAATTAAATAATTAATTTAATTAATTTAGGGACCTAGGGTAAGTACTAAATTACCTCTTAGTCATTGAAACTATAATCAACCCTTTCGGACCATCCAAGGTTAAGTACTAGGATGTTTCTTAAATTATACTAGGTTAGTGTAAAGATTTTGTTTTGATCATTTAAACCAATTAATTAAATTTCTAATTTAATTAATTAGGTTACCTAATGTGATTACAAAGTACCCTTAAGTCGTTAGTACCATAACCAATCCTTTGAACCATCCTAGGTTAGGTACTAGGTTGTCTTTTTCTTGTTTTAATCAAAATTTGGAAATTATATTGTGATTTCGGTTTTTCCCCTTTAAATTAATTAATTAGGTTGATAAATTAATTAATTATGTAGACTAGGATAATTAATAAAGTTCCCTTAAGTCTTTAGGATCTTAACTAAGTCTTTGGACTTACCTAACAGTTAGGTACTAGGTTGTCCCTTTCTTGTCATAACCGAAATCTGAAAATTTCCTTTTCAATTTCGGTTTTAGACCTTTTAAATTAATTAATTAATTTGCTAATTAATTAGGTAACTATAGGAATTACTAAAGTACCCCTAAGTTTTTAGGACCATAACTAACCTTTTGGACCATCCTAGGTTAGCTACTAGGTTGTCTCTTTAACTAGTACTAGGTGAGTGTCAACCTAGTTTTGGTCCTAGGTTGTCGGGTGCACTAATAGGTCTCATTTGGTTAGTCATAGGTTACTTAGTTATTTAGGTCAATTGGTTAGAGTCTAGTGTTTTTAAGGAGGCTAGGCCCCACATGGAGTGGTCCCTTGTGCACGTTTCCCCTCTAACTACCCTAACCGAATTCGGTTAGGGTGGTTCCCTCCTCTGGCAGCTTATTCACATGTCTTGCACATGGGTTGGTTGCACTTTCCTAAATAACTATTATTTATGGTTCATTTTGGAATATTTACTTATTGTCCCAAGGATCCTCACTATGTCCTTGGGCACTGTTTAATCTACGTGATCCTTTTAAATGGTCATGTGTTATGGTACTAGGCTTGAAACTTGGATGCCTAATAGTTCATGTGATTTGTAAAGACGAATTTTTTAATTAGCTTAGGGTCTTCATTTCAGGTACATTCATTACACAAACTCATAGATACTTGAAAATTTGACTAACACTCTCTAAGCCAACATTTTCTACTATGCCCAATATTTCTGAATATTGGACATTGGGATGCCTATTTACCTGTGATACACATTCATAAGAATCTATTGGGCTTTTCGTTAAATGTATGATTTTTCAAAATGTTTCAAGTATTATCCTGAAGTCTAAATAAATTGTTTTAAGATCCAGAATACAAAAGCTATGGAATGCCTAAATGGAGTCCAAAAATGTTTCACTTATCATATGCAAATGATACTTTTTTATTCTGCTCATGAAAACCCTCCTCTGTGAGAAAAATGATGAATGTACTAAGAAATAATGAACATTTATCAGGTGAAATGATAAACCTAGACAAGAGTTTAGTATATCTCTGTGAGAATGTTCCTATTGGGGTTATCTATCAACTTAGGAGGATTGATGGGATTATAATGGGTTTTCTTCCATTCACTTATCTGGGTTATCCTAAAATTTGAGGAAGGAAAAACAAATCTCACTTTGAAGTTCTCATAAAGAAGGTAGCCAAAATGATGCATTCTTGGCAAAATATATTACTATCATTTAGAGGGAAACATATTTATAGCACATGTGTTATCAACTATGAATCCTCCAAAGAGTGTCTTAGTTGAATTGTATAAACTTTTTGCCAAGTCTTTTTTTGGAGAAACTACACTAGTGGTAGTAATAAATAGTGTGTCTCTTGGGAGAACATGTGTTACCCTAAGAGAGAAGGAGGTTTAGGATTCAGATCTCCTGATGATATGTGTAATTCTTTCTTTGCTAAGTTATGGTGGAACTTTAGGACACCTACTTCATTGTGGAGCATATATATGTGGAATAAATATTGTGAGAAAGTTTATTCAACCCTAACAAGAGGTAATGGGGGATCCCATGTTTGGAGAAAAATTACATCAGTAAGAGATGAGGTGGAGCATAATATTTGGTGGCAAGTAAGATGAGGTAACTCAAGCTTATAGTTTGACAATTGGACAAAAGAGGGTGCACTATACTTGAAGGGGACAATTCAAAAGAGGAGGAGATATAAGTACCACCATTCTTCAGTAAGGGGAACTAGGATGAGACAAAACTGTCTTTCCTCCTTTTTTGTTTGTCTCGTTTGACAAGGCTATAATAGGAGATAACAAAATATATAATAGAAAACATCAAGCCCCCACTCAGTGAAAGAAATGACAAACCTTGGTGGACGGAGGCGGTTCGCTATTTTTGCAGGTATTAACATAGATGGGATGCATGTGCACCAACTTATAATCACTAGGTGGAACCACGATGACACAATAAAGCTACAAATGATATATAGAGCTATGCCAACATTAATAATGTCGACACTGTGGAAAAGAAGAAATACCATAACGCATGGAGGTAACACCAATTCATAGAATGGTGTCACAAATACAAAATCTGATCAGAAAGGTAGTGAAGCTACTTTACCCATGGATAAAACCGGATAGAAGAGACTGTCCAGACCTCATTGCTAAAATAAAAGAGTACATGCCAAAATTATATGTCACAGGGTTGTATGGAAACCACCATAGGATCAGAAGCTGAAATGTAACACCGATGGAGCAAGTAGAGGCAACCCATGAATGAGCTGTTTTTGTTTCTATATATTAGAAGAAAGGGGCGACCTACGATATGCTAGAGAAATAGGGATAAGCATTAGAACCAATACAGAGGCAAAAGTACGTGCAATACATAAGGCATTAGAATACATTTATCTTAATGACCTGAGAGGGATAAGAAAATAAACAAATTCTATTTGTTTGCAAAAGATGATCCTAAATCAGTGGAAGGTGCCATGGTAAATAGTGGAGAGGCTAGAAGATATAAGGTAGATATTGTATCTGCTACATGCGAGAATCATACATATTTTTTGAGAAGGGAATACGGTGACAGATTAACTAGAAAATGAGGTGATTGATACGCAATACACTACATAGTACAACAATTTTCAAGATCTACCAAGCAATATAAGAAGATTAATCAACACGGACAAAGAAAAAATCCCTAATTTGAGAATTAGAAACAAGCATATCAACACAAAAAGGTAGGAACAATGAGAACACACAAGCATAAAAGATTGGGGAACAAAGCACATAAAAACAGTATAATCACATAATTTTATATATGCCATGAATTCACCACCAACATATATAGATAATTACAAGTAAGACACAAGGAGAACAATACACAAGTGAGAAATGAGGACAAAAAAACTTCAACGGAAGGCACCACAAAAAGGTTGAGGCTTACCTTATCTTTCATATTCGAGTCCAATCCTTTGAGGATCCATAGACGGAGGGAGCGACAAAAAAACACACACCAGCAATCAAGATTGGTTTTTTGAAAGCACATCGTAAGCTTTGAGTCAAATCTCTTCAGCAGACACCAGGAGATTAGTATAGTGGTATTACATTCCTTTTTGTTTTGGGCTGAGTTTGGTGTAACACTCCAAAAGTCTATGACTTAGTCTAGAGCATCACACGTTAAAGTAAGACTTGAAACACCGTTTCTAAGCCTAAATTAATGTATTGAAACTATATAGGAAGTGTTAGAGTCAAAACGTCAAGAAACATACATGACGTCTGGAGACTAGTGAAATAGAGGTGGCTTGGAGTGTTTCATGGGTTTTAGGAGTCGGAATATGATGAAAATTGGTAAAAATGTGTTACACATATAGGATAGTATGTTTAGGATTGAAACGTCTGGGTAGGACTCTCTAAGGCCCATCTTAAGGGTCCTCGGAGAGGACCCTTTCAATTGACCCAAGACTGTCATTTTGGACAGTGTGCATCCACAAGCCAAGCAACGAGTCATCGACTGATCGACGCTCCATCGATGGTTCCTTTGGTTTACACTTATCCAAATGGCAAAAATTTTCCAAAATAACACTCTCTTATAGAAATCACGACTTTCCAGCACGGGCCGTCGATGGACCTATGAGGCGTAGGTTGGGGAATCGTAGGTTGGGGGTCTGTTTTGCTGCCTAGTTTATAGTTAAGTAAATTAATTAGTTAATTAGTTAGGTGGTTATTTAAGGGTTAAAGTATGGTTAATTAAGTTAGTTGAGGGACTATATAAGACCTAAAACTCATTAAACTAACGTAACACTCCACGATTTCCAAACTAAATCCTCTCCACCTTCTCTCTACTTTCTCTCTTTCCACACCATTGAACACCAAGGTCAAGATTCACTAGGGAATCAAGATTCAATATTTATTCTAAAATTCTCTAATAATTAACAAGGTATGGAAGCTATTTACTCATGTGAAATCTTTCACCAAGAGGTTTCTTCCAAATATGATTTCTATATTCTTGAAAAGATGGATTTCATTCCGATTTCATAACTTGTCTTATAAGTTGATTCCTTATGATGTTATGGATTATTATTTTTAGATTATGATTTATTAATGTCCAATTTTTGTAGTTCTTAGTCTTTGGCCTAGTTTCCATGAAAGCTTCTTGATTGAACCTTTCCCCAAACCCTAGTTATGAATTGGACTTGTAGATGGTTATGGTTGATGGAATTGATTATGTTGTTCTTTAATTCACTATATTATGAGGATGGTAATGTTGATTGTTGGATAATTGTTATGGATTGATGGTAAGATATTGAAGAGGGCTTATGAAGTCTATGTGATAAGACTTGGTGATCTTGAATCATTTATTTCAATGATGATGGCTTATACTTGATGATGATGATATGCTCAATCGGATTATTATGTGATTAGATTAAGATGATAATGATGTGATCAATTTTATGAAATGTTGATATACCATGGTTTCACAGTATTATTAATACTTTTTCCTTAAGTTTAGTGTGTCCAAAAGCCTTTTTGTGCTAATTTTTATATAAGTTTCTCTTTGTTTTGCAGGAAATCTATCCAAAGCTAAATGCGGAGATTTTGAGCAAAGAATTGCAGAAGAGACCACCTACGGAGCTGATGACGGTTCATCGTGCTTGTGACAATCCGTAGGTGGCAGCGTAGAGAAGCTGTTGAAGGAAAATGGGGAAGTCTGACCAAGTGTATGGTTACGTAGCTTGTGACGGTCCATCGTGGCTATGACGGTCCGTCCTGCAGGTTCGTCATGAAGTTCAGATAAGTGATCCCAGTACCCAGACTCCAAGAGTTGAAGTGTTTTGAAATGAAGACCCTCGACGGACCGTTGTGCCTATGATGATCCGTCATACTTGCCGTCGAGGGGAATGAAGAGAGCAGCAGAGAAATTGCTAAGTATGGGACGACGGAGTCCATGACGGTCCGTCGTGACCACGACGGTCTGTCGCTAGGTCCGTCGACCCAGCTGCGTTTTGGAAGATTTCCAGCAATTAGAATCTTTGTTTAATTAGGTATTTTTTTTAAATAGTTCGAAAAACCTCATTTTTGAGGTTAGACTCCGTATTGTTAGGCTCCATATTATTAGACTTTTGGAATGTTGGATTATTGAAACTTGTGATTGTTGATTAGTGTTAGATTTTGAGATTCTTACAAGTGATTTTTGGTGATTAATCAAGCAAACTTTCGGACTTTATTCTTTCTCATTGAAGTAAGTACATGAATTCTTATTTAATATATTTGAATATTGTGTTTATGGCTATGAGTAACTAAACTCCATAACTAGGGTTGTGGAAACCATAGGCAAATAATGAGATAAACCTTAATTAAAAGAACAATTCTAGAATAGTGTCTTGCATGTATTAATAATTCTTTCGTTTAGAAGTCTTTTTAACGGATGGCCAATGTTAGAACTCGCCTTAATTTTACTTGCCGGACCAAGGAGGTAGATAATAGGAAAAGAACTATTAACATAGATTTAGTGTATAATATCTAATAGGCTAGTATTGATTGGTCCGAGGTAATAAATTAGTCAAATATCGAATACGATGCTTAATATGAGGTTAAGATAAGGGTTAGGATAGCAACACACGTAGCCGGACCAAGGTGCGGAGTGAGATTTTCTAGATGCCGGACCAAGGATTTAGAAATACATAACTTATCACTTTGCATGCAAGATAATAGGAACGAATTGTTATAGTTAGAGTTATCAAGTTATGAACCTGTGGGGAACACGTAAATCCTAGTTACTTTGATTAATTGATTAAAACCCAACATTAAAAGCTGTTAAGTGTCTCTTTCAAGTTCGTTGTTTATTTTCACTTATTTAGAGATAGATCCCCCCTTTTTATATTTTTACTTTCCAAGGAAGTTATTGACCAAACGATAGTAATAATAGGTTGAAGTTAAGTCTAAACTATTTTTCTCGTGGGAACGATCCCAACCTCACTAGTTGGATTATTTACTTGACACGACCGCTTTACTTCTTATTTGAGAAGTAAGTTTGAGCGTATCAAATTTTGGCGCCGTTGCCGGGGATTTTTAGCTTTTAGATTAACTTGAACTTATTACTATAGGTTAGTTGATATTTTCTTGATTTTACTTTGTTTTATTGTTTTTGATTTCTTTTCAGAACTATGCTCCTTGTATGACAAATACACGGAGAGGAAGAGAACCATTGTTTCCCTACGATCATGAGTTAGAGTGTACACTTTGCAATATGAATCAAAACTTGTGAATAAATAATGGGATCCGAACCAGAACATCCTAGCTCCGGTTGATGTTCATGGTCAGATGTTACCCGATGCTCCAGGTGAACATCAACAGAGGGGACAAAATCTTGTTCCATGGCCCCAAGCATACTATAGAGGGTATGATAACATAGCAGACTCGGATGGGCCACTTGTCTTGCCCCCTCTACCCACAGGCCACACTTTTGTGGTAACTAGTAGCCTGATGCAAATGCTCACTGTCAGAGGTTTGTTTTCAGGGCTACCTTCTGAGGATCCACATGCCTATATAGCTAAGGTAAGGGCAGTGTGTAAAAGTTGTGTGGGGAGGATTTGGATCTAGATGTAATAGGTCTCAGAGTGTTTCGTCTCTCACTGATGGGAGAGGCTGCTATATGGTTCACTGAGCTCCCATACAACTCCATCTTCACTTGAAACCAACTAAGGGATGTCTTTTTAGCATGCTACTATCCGTTCTCCAAGAAATTAAACCACAAAGACAGGGTGAACAACTTAGTGGCACTACCAGGAGAGTCAGTTAGTAGTTCTTGGGATAGATTCACCTCATTCTTGAGAAGTGTTCCAAATCACCGTATAGATGATGAGTCACTGAAGGAATACTTCTATCGGGGACAGGATGATAACAATAAAGCGGTGTTGGACACTATAGCAGGTGGATCTTATGGAGAATACCCTTATGCTGAGATTGCAGAAAAACTAGAGAAAATATCCCGAAATAACAAAGCTTGGAGTACTAGGAAGTCCGATACAGGGAGAAACACCTTCGCAGTGCAGTCCACTCACAACCCAGCCACAGATGAGATTCAAGAAGAAATGGCTCAGATGAGAACTGAGCTTGGGTTGGTACTAAAACATGTCACAGGGGGTGCAGAAAAGATAAATGCAGTCAACTACTTGGCTAAACCACCACCTCCTAATGATGAGTGCTATTATGCGGAGGACACTTATGCAGTGAATGAGCAGACGGGGGGTTTCCGACCAAGTGATATACCGTGGTTTCACGGTATAATTAATACTTTTTCCTTAAGTTTAGTGTGTCCGAAAGCCCTTTTTGTGCTAATTTTGATATAAGTTTTTCTTTGTTTTGCAGGAAATCTGTCTAAAGCTGAATGCGGAGATTTTGAGCGAAAAATGCAGAAGAGACCACCTACGGAGCTTATGACGGTCCGTCGTGCTTGTGACGGTCCGTAGGTGGCAGCGTAGAGAAGCTGCTGAAGGAAGATGGGGAAGTCTAACCAAGTGTGGAATTACGAAGCTTGTGACGGTCCGTCGTGGATATGACGGTCCGTACTGCAGGCTCGTCGCGAAGATCAGAGAAGTGATCCCAGTACCCAAATTCCAAAAGTTGAAGTATTTTTTAACGAAGACCCTCGACGGACCGTCGTGCCTGTGACGGTCCATCACACTTGCCGTCGAGGGGAATGAAGAAAGCAGCAGAAGAATTGCACCCAAGTATGGGGCGACGGAGCCCATGACGGTCCGTCATGACCACGACGTTCCGTCGCGTGGTCCGTCATGACCACGACGTTCCGTCACGTGGTCCGTCGACCCAGCCGCGTTTTGGCAGATTTCCAGTAATTAGAATCCTTGTTTAATTAGGTTTTTATTTTTTTATAAATAGTTCGAAAAACCTCGTTTTTGAGGTTAGACTCTTGGAGATTAAACATCATATTATTAGACTTTGTTTTTCTAAGCTTTTGATTGTTGGAGATCCTTACAAGTAACTCTTGTTGATTAATCAAGCAAATTTTCAGACTTTATTCTTTCTCATCAAAGTAAGTACATGACTTCTTATTTAATATATTTGAATATTGTGTTTATGGATATGAGGAACTAAACTCTATAACTAGGGTTGTGGGAACCATAGGCAAATAATGAGATAAACCCTAGCTAAAATAACAATTCTAGAATAGTGTCTTGCATGTATTAATAATTCTTTCGCTTAGAAATCTTTTTAACGGATGATCAACGTTAGAACTCGCCTTAATGCTACTTGCCGGACCAAGGAGGTAGATAATAGGAAAAGAATTATTAACATAGATTTAGTGTATACTATCTAATAGGCTAGTATTGATTGGTACGAGGTAATAACTGAGTCAAATATCGAATATGATGCTTAATATGAGGTAAGGATAAGGGTTAGGAAAGCAACACACGTAGCCGGACCAATGTGCGGAGTGAGATTTTCTAGATGCCGGACCAAGGATTTAGAAATACATAACTTATCACTTTGCATGCAAGATACTAGGAAAGAATTGTTATAGCTAGAATTATCAAGTTATGAACCTGTGGGGAACACGTAAACCCTAGTTACTTTGATTACTTGATTAAAACTCAACATTAAAAGCTGTTAAGCGTCTCTGTCAAGTTCGTTAGTTATTTTTATTTTAGTAGGAAGTACAAAACCCCTTTTTATGCTTTTACTTTTTAAGAAAGTCATCAACCGAACAATAGTAATAACAAGTTGGAGTTAAGTCTAGACTATTTTCCTCGTGGGAACGATCCTAACCTCACTAGTTGGGTTATTTACTTGACGCGACCGCTTTACTTCTCATTTGAGAAGTAAGTTTGAGCGTATCAAATTTTGGCGCCGCTGCCGGGGGATTTAGCTTTTAGATTAACTTTAACTTCTTACTATAGTTTAGTTGATATTTTCTGGATTTTACTTTGTTTTATTTTTTTTGATTCCTTTTCAGAATTATCCTCCTTGTATGCCAAATACACGGAGAGGAAGAGAACCGTTGTTCCCCTACGATCACGAGCTAGAACGTACACTGCGAAACATGAATCGTAACTTGGGAATCAATGATGGGGATCCAAACCAGAACATCCCAGCTCCGGCTGATGTTCATGGTCAGATGTTACCCGATGCTCCGGGTGAACATCAACAGAGGGACAGAATCCCGCTCCACGGCCCCAAGCATACTACAGAGGCTATGATAACATAGCAGATTCGGACGGGCCACTGGTTTTGCCTCCTCTACCTACAAGCCACACTTTTGTGGTAACTAGTAGTCTGATGCAAATGCTCACTGCCAGAGGTTTGTTTTCAGGGCTACCTTCTGAGGATCCACATGCCCATATAGCTAAGGTAAGGGCAGTGTGTAAGAGTTGTGTGGGGAGGCCTGATTTGGATCTAGATGTAATAGGTCTCAGAGTGTTTCCTCTCTCACTGACGGGAGAGACTGCTATGTGGTTTACTGAGCTCCCATACAACTCTATTTTCACCTGGAACCAATTACGGGATGTCTTCTTAGCACGCTACTATCCGGTCTCCAAGAAATTAAACCACAAAGACAGGGTGAATAACTTTGTGGCACTACCAGGAGAGTCAGTTAGTAGTTCTTGGGATAGATTCACCTCATTCTTGAGAAGTGTCCCAAATCACCGTATTGATGATGAGTCACTAAAAGAGTACTTCTATAGGGGACAGGATGATAACAATAAAGCGGTGTTGGACACTATAGCAGGTTGATCTTATAGAGAATGCCCTTATGCTGAGATTGCTGAGAAATTAGAGAAAATCTCCCGTAACAACAAAGCTTGGAGTACTAGAAAGTCCGATACAGGGAGAAACACCTTCGCAGTGCAGTCCACTCACAACCCAGCCACAGATGACATTCGTGAGGAAATGGCTCAGATGAGAACTGAGCTTGGGTTGGTACTAAAACATGTCACTGGGGGTGAAGAGAAGATAAATGCAGTCAATTACTTGGCTAAACCACCACCCCCTAACGGTGAATGTTACTATGAGGAGGATTCCTATGCAGTCAATGAACAAATGGCGGGTTTCCGACCAAGCGCCCAAGGCTCAAATCAGGATAATTGGCGCCATGGTCAAGGGAACCAAGGTCGGAACTATGGTAACTACAATCGTGAGGGTCATTATGTCTGAGATGGTAACTACAACCGCGACAACAACTTCAACAGGAGTAACTATGGTAATAGAAACGACAGGAGTGGACCCTATGTTCCTTCTCAAAATCGTGAAGTTACTCCTAGGGATGGTGGAGATAGTATGGCGCGAGTTGAGGATATGTTGCACAAAATGATGAGGAGGTTCGATGCTAGTGATGAGCAAAATAAAGAGTTGAGGAATGATCTAGCGGGTATTGGGCAAAAAGTTGATATCCATGCAATATCAATTAAGCAACTTGAGCTACAATTGGCCCAACTATCTGCAACTGTGAACACACGGCAACCGGGTACTCTTCCTAGCAACACTGTCCAAAATCCAAAAAATGATGGACATTGTATGGCAATTATTACTCGCGGTGGCAAGCAAACCATTGATCCACCTATGCCATCTGATGAGAATAAGGTGACAACAGAATCTGATAAAGTGGTAGAAGTTGATGCTGAATTAGAGAATAACACTGCAAAAGATGCTGAAGTGCCTAAAAGGTAACTCCTATGCCTAGGCCACCACCCCCATTTCCTCAGAGATTAGTGAAAAAGACCGAGGATGGTAAATACCGGCGTTTTATAACAATGTTGAAGCAACTCTCTATCAATGTCCCTTTGGTAGAAGCTTTGGAACAAATGCCCGGTTATGCCAAATTTATGAAAGATCTGGTTACAAAGAAAAGATCGGTCACTTTTGAGGATGATGATAGGATGCAACATTGTAGTGCTATTGCTACAAGATCTCTGGTCCAAAAGAAAGAAGATCCGGGCGCATTTACTATTCCTTGTACAATCGGGCAGTTACATTTTGCGAAAGCATTATGTGATCTGGGGGCAAGCATAAATCTCATGCCCCTCTCGATTTACAAGAAGTTGGGTTTGGGTGACCCAAAACCCACGGCGATGCAGCTACTGATGGCTGATCGAACAGTAAAACGACCTATAGGAATACTCCACGATGTGCTAGTAAAAGTGGAGTCATTCATCTTTCCAGCCGATTTTGTTATTCTTGATTGTGAAGTTGATTTTGAAGTGCCTATTATCCTTGGGAGGCCATTCCTAGCTACGGGAAGAGCCTTAGTAGACATGGAAAAGGGACAGATGAAATTTCGGTTGAACGGTGAGGAAGTGACCTTTAATATTTGTAGGTCCATGAAGCAGAGTGGTGAGCTCCAATCGGCATCTGCTATATCCTACAACATGGGTGAGACCTTTGAGACACAAATAGAAGAACTTCTAGGTGTCGAAGCATTAGCGGCAGTGATAATGAACTTTGATAGCGATTGCATTGAAGAGTATGAGTCATTAGTAGCAGCTCTTGACCGAGGTGATGTTCGGTTTAAACCGAAGAAATTTGAGCTTGATATGAAGAATCGCGAGTCCCCACCCGCTAAACCATCTATAGAGGAAGCTCCAAAAATTGAATTAAAAGCTCTCCCACCTCATCTTAGGTATGAATTCTTAGGAAATGGTGACACTTTGCCGGTAATCATTGCATCAGACCTAGATGAACAACAGGTTCAGAGTTTGGTGAAGGTACTAAAAAGGTTCAAAAGAGCTATTGGGTGGACCATTGTGGACATTATTGGGATCCCTCCTGGTATTTTCTCTCATAAAATCCAACTCATTCCTGATCATAAGCCGAGTATTGAGCACCAGAGACGCTTGAATCCTCCTATGCAAGAGGTTGTGAAGAAGGAAATTATCAAGTGGTTGGATGCTGGAGTAATCTATCCAATCGCCGATAGTAGTTGGGTATGCCCGGTTCAGTGTGTACCTAAAAAAGGGGGAATGACTGTGGTCCCCAACGAAAAGAATGAACTTGTTCCGATGAGACCGGTTACTGGATGGAGGGTGTGCATGGATTACCGTAAACTGAACTCATGGACTAAAAAAGACCATTTTCCTATGCCCTTCATGGATCAGATGTTGGATAGACTTGCCAAAAAAGGGTGGTATTGTTTTCTTGATGGGTATTCGGGGTATAATCAGATTTCTATCGCACCAGAAGATCAAGAGAAAACAACTTTCACTTGTCCATATGGAACTTTTGCGTTCAGAAGAATGTCGTTTGGGTTGTGCAATGCACCCGCAACCTTTCAGAGATGTATGATGTCAATATTTTCTGATATGGTGGAGGATACTACAGAGGTTTTTATGGATGATTTTTCTGTGGTTGGTGATTCATTTGAGCGATGCTTGAACAATTTATCTGAGGTTCTTAAGAGATGTGAAGACTGCAATCTAGTACTAAACTGGGAAAAGTGTCATTTCATGGTGAAAGAGGGTATTGTGTTGGGTCATCGCATTTCAGAAAAGGGTATAGAGGTTGATCGAGCTAAAGTTGAGGTAATAGAGAGACTTCCCCCGCCGATCTCTGTGAAAGGTGTGAGAAGCTTTCTTGGGCATGCAGGTTTTTATCGGAGATTCATCAAAGACTTCTCAAAGATTGCACACCCATTGTGCAAATTACTGGAGAAAGAATGTAAATTTTGTTTTGATGAGTCCTGTCTTAAAGCATTCAGTGAGCTAAAAGAGAAGTTAGTGTCTGCACCTATCATTATTTCTCCGGATTGGAACAGTCCATTTGAGGTAATATGCGATGCTAGTGGGGTGGCTCTTGGTGTAGTATTGGGACAGAGAAGAAACAAAATCCTTCACCCAATTTACTATGCTAGTAAAGCCCTAAATGAAGCCCAGAAGAACTACACAGTGACTGAGCAAGAACTCCTCGCAGTAGTCTTTGCTTTTGAGAAATTTCGCTCCTATTTGCTAGGTACTAGAGTCATAGTGCATACTGGCCATTCAGCACTGAGATATTTGATGGCGAAAAAGGATGCGAAACCAAGGCTGATTCATTGGGTATTACTGCTGCAAGAATTTGACTTTGAAGTGTTGGATAGAAAAGGGACTGAAAATCAAGTTGCTGATCATTTATCCCGTCTAGAGGATGAAGCTATGAGAGAGTTAGGGGATAAGACTGACATTGATGATACTTTCCCCGATGAACATGTATTGGCTGCTTCACAAGACTTGATTCCATGTTCGCAGATTTTGCGAACTATCTGGCTAGTGATATTGTTCCATCAGACTTGTCCTTTCATCAAAGGAAAAAGTTCATGTACGATGTGAAGAAGTTCTTTTGGGATGAACCATACTTGTATAGGAGTTGTGCCGACGGGCTTATTCGGCGTTGTGTGCCCGAATGTGAAATGTTGAGTGTATTGAAGGCATGCCATTCTTCACCTGTTGGCGGACATCACAGTGGTATCCGAACCGCTCACAAGATATTGCAATGTGGCTACTATTGGCCAACTCTTCATCAAGATGCTCATGGGTTTGCTAAATCATGTGACAAATGTCAACGAGATGGTGGTATTTCAAGAAAGCAAGAGCTCCCTCTAAACCCCATTCTTGTGATTGAGTTATTTGATGTGTGGGGTATTGACTTTATGGGCCCTTTCGTGAGTTCTCATGGGATGAAGTACATTCTTGTAGTAGTTGATTATGTATCTAAATGGGTTGAAGCCATAGCTCTCGCAAACAATGAACGGAAGAGTGTCACTGCATTCTTGAAAAAGAATATATTCTCCCGTTTTGGCACTCCAAGGGCCATTATTAGTGATGGGGGTTCCCACTTCTGCAACAGATTGTTCAAGGGGTTATGGAGAAATACGGTGTTCGCCATAATGTGGCCACGCCTTACCACCCTCAAACTAGTGGGCAAGTTGAGGTATCGAATCGAGAGATCAAACAGATATTGTCCAAAACAGTGAATGCTAGTAGAACAGATTGGTCAAGGAGGCTTGATGATGCTCTTTGGGCCTACCGGACAGCTTATAAGACTCCCATAGGTATGTCTCTATACCAACTTGTATATGGTAAAGCTTGTCATCTTCCGGTTGAGTTAGAGAATAAAGCCATGTGGGCTATGAAGAAGTTGAAATTGGATTGGAGCGAAGCTGCAGAGCAACAGTTAAATGGGTTGAATGAACTTGATGAATTTCGCTTAAAAACCTATGAAAGCTCAGCCTATATAAAGAAAAGATGAAGAAGTATCATGACAACAAAATTGAAAAACGAGAGTTTATGGTCGGGGATTTAGTGCTTCTATTCAATTCCAGATTGCGCTTGTTTCCAGGCAAACTCAAGTCCAACAGGACTGGTCCTTACACGGTTACCCAACTATTCCCTCATGGAGCAGTCGAGTTGGAAACCAAGGAGGGTTTGCGGTTCAAGGTAAATGGACAGCGCATAAAAATCTATCTAGGGCATGCTGAATCGGCGAATGAAGTGATCGAGGCATACCATCTTGATGAAGTCTGAGTAATCAAATGGCCCCAGTCGTGCCGCGACGTTAAATCTGGCGCTTGTTGGGAGGCAACCCAATACTTGTCGTCTTTTTAATAATGGTAGCATTTTTCTATAAATGGGTTTTAAATTTGCAGGCACATCACCAGGAAATTCTGCAGAAAACTACTCCGCAGTAGCCACTGACGGATACAACGACGGACCGTCGCATGTGAAACGGATTGTCGTATGCACCGTCACACCAGGTACGTATTTCTGTCATTTTTGAAACTAGGGCACACACGACGGACACCACTACGGGGCGTCGCATGTGCGACGGACCGTCGTCGGGGTACCGTCGCGCGATTAATGAAATTAACCCGACCCGACCCGGCTGGACCCCTTTTCAAATTTTAACCGTTTATACTCCCCATCCCTCCAAATTCCACCCCATTATTTCCACTTCCTCTCATGTCCCCTCTCTTTTTCCACTTCCACACTTCCCCCACTTGCACAATCTCCCCAACCTTATTACTATCAGTTACTTGTCGGTGCTGCTGTTTTTGGTATCTACCTTGCCACCTGAATCATTCCCCACTTGTGTTTTCTCCATTTCCAAGGTATGTGTCTCTAAATTTATACTCATTTCTCTTGTATTTTTGTTTATTAGTTATTATTTCGTTCCTAGTCGTCTCTTGTTACCTTGATATGATTATGTCTAGACCTAGGCTCTAAATGTTTGAATTTGCCATGATAATTACCCCAGACATAGGTGATTTCACATTAATAGTTTCCTAGGTAGTTGGGATAGACACATAGAGGTCCACAACACTACACGACCATATGTGTTCATTGGGGTTGCTTAGGGTACCTATAGTTCTGTCTCTGATATTCAGAACGAGACCCCGATGATGGTCCGTCGTATTCACGATGGACCGTCGTAGGGTCCGTCGCATAAGCCCTAGCACCCTCCCCAACGACGCCTGTGATGGACAGTTGTCTTCCTGCACGGTCGTCATGATGGTCAGAGACCCCTTTGAAAAGGGTCTCCAAAAATTTTCCAAGTGTCCAACAACGGCCACTTACGACGGACCGTCATACCCACGACGGTCCGTCATACCCACGACGGTCCGTCCTACACGACCGTCATGATAGTCAGAGACCCCAATGATAAGGGTCTCCAAAAAATTTTCCAAGTGTCCAACGACGGACACTTACGACGGACCGTCACACCCACGATGATCCGTCCTGCACGACCGTCATGATGGTCAGAGACCCCTGTGATAAGGGCCTCCAAAAATTTTCCAAGTGTCCAACGACGTACACTTACGACGGACCGTCACACCCACGACGGTCCGTCCTGCACGACCGTCATGATAGTCAGAGAACCCTCTTCTGAGGTTCTCCCATCATTTTCTAAGTGTCCAACGACGGACCCTTACGACGGACCGTCATACCCACGACGGTCCGTCCTGCTTAACCGTCATGATGTTCAGCGACCCCTCCTTCAGGGTTCCTTATATATACATATACCAAGTATAACACGACGGACCTCATGACGGTCCATCATAGTCACGACGAGCCGTCATAGGTCCCATCGTGTGGTACAGTTTCAATATTACTAACACATTTTTTTAAAGTTTCATGTCATATGATCTTGCCTGATTTGATTGCCACTACTCATACTAACATTGCCCCTTTACAGGTACTATCGACTATGGCACCCAAGCAAGACCGCACTTATGCACGCGGGCGATCTAAGTCTGTCGCCCCGTCTGCACGCTTGATCATCAGGTCTGATGATGAGCGGGACCCTGAATACATGCCCCCAGGCACCTCCGCTCCTTCCCGTGCTACACGTGCCCCCAGAGCCACACCCAAGACGGTGGCATCCGGCGTAGTCACTGCCTCCCAGTCTGATGAGGAGCGCACACTGACCGGCACACCCTCTGGGTCGGCCACAAACGAGGAAGGAGCGTCTGGCTCCTTGGGAGCATCCTGGTCCGAGGAAGCTTCAGGATCTGCTGAGGTTCCCGCACCCGCCACTGCTGCAGCGTCGGCCTCGTCTGATGAGGCTGACAGTTCAGATTCCACATCCGGCGCACCAGCCCCGGTCCCCACCCCAGCCTCTGACCAGCCAAACCGGTGGTGCGTTGAAGGCCAGTTTCAGGTTTACTCCGATGCGAAGTTCTTGACCGATAAAGGAGTAATGACTCGAACACTCACCCTGGAGCGACGGGTACTTACAGGGAGTCTCCCCTCGATGCCGGAGATCCACAACATATTCACCAGGCATCGCCTAGAGTGGACAGCCCGTCCCTTGGGACGATACAGTGAGGAGATGGTCCGAGAGTTCTACGCGTTCTACGTAGCGACTCTCCGATCACAGATCGACAGGCGGGCTGCTCCCGCGAAACAGACCCCATTGGAGCAGGTTCTAGTCCGGGGCGTGCAGGTTGACATTTCCCTGCCCGCCATCCGCCGGTTCCTATACGGCGAGAGTGAAGATGCTACTCGGACCCTCATCACTGCCGAGTTTGACTACCACTGGTAGGTAGTGAAGGATGGACAGTTCCTGCGAGAGCCAGCACTGAGGGAGACCACCAAGCGGTGGATGGCCCTACACTTATCAGTCGACGGAGAGGGTGCAGATTGGGTCACCGAGCCGAAGGGGGCCATTAAGAAGGCCAACCTCACGTTCGTCGCCAAGTTCTTGTGGCTGCTCATGCGTCACTGCCTTTCCCCCACAGCTGCTGATAACATAGTCACCTGGGATCGAGCAGTGCTGATGGCGGCGATGATAGCCGGCTTCGAGGTGGACTATGCATGGCTTCTCCAGGCAGTCATGCACGAGAGGGCATTTAAGGTCACCACCACCTACCCCTTTCCGTGCATGATCTTTGCCCTTTGCAGGTCTGCAGGTGTGCCCATATGGCACATAGATCAGTTGAGGACCCCGCTGGGTACCGTTGACGTCGGCCTCATCAGAGACAAGGCAAATGAGTTGGCCCCACGTTGAGGGCCCCGTCCAGAGCTGCCACCACTATCTGATGACCTTGCGGATACGGTGGCCCAGGCTCGCACAGCTACACAAGCATCCACGGACACTACCCCGGTCGAGTCTATCCCGGGTAGCAGCACAGCCCCTCTACCGACACCGGCCCCGCTTGCCCGAGTCCAAAAACTGGAGGCACAAATGGCCACTCTTCTGCATCATATCCAGCCGTGGATGCAGAAGTCTATTGTTGAGTCTGAGGCGCATATGGAGAGGCAGACGCAGCGGAAGATTGCTGAGGTTAACCAGCGCCTCGATGCCTTTGAATTGAGAGTATTAGCTCGACCAGCCCCTCCGGTAGATGTGTCGACTCTCCAGGCTGCAGTCGCCAGTCTTCGTGCAGACATCGACACGATCTTAGCGACAAGAGTGTCAGAGTCTGTCGAGCCTGCTGAGGATACTGTATTGGCGGCTCTGTTTTCTACTCCAGACGTTCCCCCATCTTCCCCGAGAGAGAGTGCCAAGAGGCGGAGGGGTCGATCAGAGGATGAGGCGCGATCAAGAAAGAAGGAGCGCCGAGAGATGGAGGCCGCGAGGAGAGCCTCACTTGCTGAGGCGGAGGCACACCAGATCAGAGCATCACAGATAGCGGCTGGGGCGTCTAGCTCCCGCATTGTAGAGACAGCAGGAGGCACTACTGAGGGTGCAGTTGTTGCTGAGGACATCACTGAGGGTGTCTAGATTGCAGAGGATGTGGGTTCTGGGAAACCAGACCCACCAGCTTGTTGATCGACGGCTCTATGCGCCACAGGTTTGCTTCACCTACCCCTCTAATCTTTAGATTTTTTTTATGCATTGGGGACAATTGCATGTTTTTTTGTTGGGGGTGGGGTAAATGGAAAGTGAGTGTTAGGGTGAAGTCTGAGTAGCCCAACTCACTATCCTCTTTTGGGGTTTTCTTGCCTGTGTTCTTTTTCCCCAAAAGACTGATTACTTTTTCTGTTGAACCGACACGTTATATCTTTTGTACATAGTTTAACTCTGAAGCATGATGGCTGAAATGATATCCCGATAAAACTGGAAAAGGTTGCATGAAAAGGTGTAGTAACTGATAATTGTGTGGATCTAAACACGAAATAGAGTTACACCATTGCACCACCCTAAACCTTCAAGTCGAACTAGGTGTCTGATAATCTGGTATAGCGATGAGATGTCAAGTGAATGTGAGGAAAGTTGAATATTCCACTACTGATACTGAGCTAGAACTTGCCTGGTTAGTCCTGCTAAAAGTAAGCTGTAACATACAATTAGGAAAGGATCATAGGCCCTTATTCAATATAGCCCATTTCTAGCCTAAATAAAAGAAACCAAATGAAAGTTATCCTTTGTTGATCCAAAGAATTTGAGCTTAAAATTAGACCTTTCTTTTTCACCCCAACTGATCTTTTCTGGGAACAATATGTTGGCCCTGGTCCCTCCTTGGACATGTCCACCTCAGCTTATGCCAAAAGCATAAGTTGAGGGTGGCTAATGTATAAACTACCTTCGTTATGGCCCTGACCCGATTTTGGGTATTGTGTACCTTGACTCATGGCAAAGCCATGAGTTGAGGGTGGCTGTTTTGAGGAATGCTCTGGAAAGTGGGGTTGAAAGAACAAAGAGAGAGAAAGAACAAAAGTAAAGTGACTCAAGAACTCGTTGAAAAAAAGAGAGGGAAATATTCAAGAATTATAAACAAGAAAAGAAACGAGTCACTTACACAAATGAAGAAAGAAGGGAAACAGCAAGGTGAAAGAATAGGAGAAACTGGGCGAGATAAATTGATATAGAGCGGAAGGTTTAGCCGACATGTCAAGGAGGGCAAAAAGTCACTAAAGTATACCTAAATATACCCTACCTGACTCTGAGCCTACGTTACAAGCTAAAAAAGTCCTATCGTGACCCTAAGGGTTGTATAGCGAACTTAAGGCAGTGAAAATAAGGGCAAGCTTATGGCAATAGGTATGAATGAGTGTGACTTTGTTCTGAGAGCGAGTGTTGAAATGTAATCCTTATACTCAAACTGAAATCATTGTGTGAAAAATGAGGATTTTGTTCTAAAGCGAGGACACTAGTTGCAATACCGGAATTGTTAGCACCTCGGTGAGCAATTGAAGAGGATAGGCGTTAGTGCATGGTGAGTCTGTGTCATGTTCGAATCCCACAAAAGTCAAGCCTAATAGTGATATCATGCATAGATTTGATGGGATTAGTCGGGATTGATAGCCAAATGATTGCAAAGGATAAAACATGGATACTATTGTACAAAGATTGTGTAGTGAGTCATAGTGCGTCGCTTGAGGACAAACAACGAATTTAAGTTGAGGGTGTTGATATACCGTGGTTTCACGGTATAATTAATACTTTTTCCTTAAGTTTAGTGTGTCCGAAAGCCCTTTTTGTGCTAATTTTGATATAAGTTTTTCTTTGTTTTGTAGGAAATCTGTATAAAGCTGAATGTGGAGATTTTGAGCGAAAAATGCAGAAGAGACCACCTACGGAGCGTATGACAGTCCGTCGTGCTTGTGACGGTCCATAGGTGGCAGCGTAGAGAAGCTGCTGAAGGAAGATGGGGAAGTCTGACCAAGTGTGGGATTACGAAGCTTGTGACGGTCCGTCATGGATATGACGGTCCGTCCTGCAGGTTCGTCGCGAAGATCAGAGAAGTGATCCCAGTACCCAAATTCCAAAAGTTGAAGTATTTTGTAACGAAGACCCTCGATGGACCGTCGTGCCTGTGACGGTTCGTCACACTTGCCGTCGAGGGGAATGAAGAAAGCAGCAGAAGAATTGCACCCAAGTATGGGGCGACGGAGCCCATGACGGTCCGTCATGACCACGACGTTCCGTCGCGTGGTCCGTCGACCCAGCCGCGTTTTGGCAGATTTCCAGTAATTAGAATCCTTGTTTAATTAGGTTTTTATTTTTTTATAAATAGTTTGAAAAACCTCGTTTTTGAGGTTAGACTCTTGGAGATTAAACATCATATTATTAGACTTTGTTTTTCTAAGCTTTTTATTGTTGGAGATCCTTACAAGTAACTCTTGTTGATTAATCAAGCAAATTTTCAGACTTTATTCTTTCTCATCAAAGTAAGTACATGACTTTTTATTTAATATATTTGAATATTGTGTTTATGGATATGAGGAACTAAACTCTATAACTAGGGTTGTGGGAACCATAGGCAAATAATGAGATAAACCCTAGCTAAAATAACAATTCTAGAATAGTGTCTTGCATGTATTAATAATTCTTTCGCTTAGAAATCTTTTTAACGGATGATCAACGTTAGAACTCGCCTTAATGCTACTTGCCGGACCAAGGAGGTAGATAATAGGAAAAGAATTATTAACATAGATTTAGTGTATACTATCTAATAGGCTAGTATTGATTGGTACGAGGTAATAACTGAGTCAAATATCGAATATGATGCTTATATGAGGTAAGGATAAGGGTTAGGAAAGCAACACACGTAGCTGGACCAAGGTGCGGAGTGAGATTTTCTAGATGCCGGACCAAGGATTTAGAAATACATAACTTATCACTTTGCATGCAAGATACTAGGAAAGAATTGTTATAGCTAGAATTATCAAGTTATGAACCTGTGGGGAACACGTAAACCCTAGTTACTTTGATTACTTGATTAAAACTCAACATTAAAAGCTGTTAAGCGTCTCTGTCAAGTTCGTTAGTTATTTTTATTTTAGTAGGAAGTACAAAACCCCCTTTTATGCTTTTACTTTTTAAGAAAGTCATCAACCGAACAATAGTAATAACAAGTTGGAGTTAAGTCTAGACTATTTTCCTCGTGGGAACGATCCCAACCTCACTAGTTGGGTTATTTACTTGATGCGACCGCTTTAATTCTCATTTGAGAAGTAAGTTTGAGCGTATCACCAAGCGCCCAAGGCTCAAATCAGGATAACTGGCGCCAAGGTCAAGGGAACCCAGGTCGGAACTATGGTAACTACAACCGTGAGGGTCATTATGTCCGTGATGGAAACTACAACGGCGACAACAACTTTAACAAGAGTAACTATGCTAATAGAAACAACAGGAATGGGCCCTATGTCCCTTCTCAAAATCGTGAAGTTACTACTAGGGATGGTGGAGATAGTATGGCGCGAGTTTAGGATATGTTGCACAAAATGATGAGGAGGTTCGACACTAGTGATGAACACATTAAAGATTTGAGGTGTGATTTAGCTAGTATTGGGCAAAAAGTTGATACACATGCAATTTCGATTAAACAGATTGAATTGCAAGTGGCCCAATTATCTGCGACAATGAACACACGGCAACCAGGCACTCTTCCTAGCAACACTGTCCAAAATCCAAAGAATGATGCGCACTGCATGGCAATCACTACTCGGGGTGGTAGGAAAAACATTGACACACATATGCCATCTATTGAGGAAAATGTGAGAAAGGATAATGATAATGTGGTAAAGGGTAGTGGTGAAGCAGAGGGAAGTAATGGAAAAGATACAGAAGTACCTATCAAGGTAATTCCCATGCCTAGGCCACCACTACCCTTCCCTCAGAGATTAGTGAAAAAGACCGAGGATGGTAAATACCGGCGCTTCGTAACAATGTTGAAGCAGCTCTCTATCAATGTCCCTTTGGTAGAAGCTCTAGAAAAAATGCCCGGTTATGCCAAATTCATGAAAGATCTGGTCACCAAGAAGAGATCGGTCACTTTTGAGGATGATGATAGATTGCAGCATTGTAGTGCTATTGCTACAAGATCCCTAGTACAAAAGAAAGAAGATCCGTGTGCGTTCACTATCCCTTGTACAGTTGGGTCATTACATTTTGCGAAAGCATTATGTGATCTAGGGGCATGCATAAATCTCATGCCCCTCTCAATTTACAAGAAGTTGGGTTTGGGGGATCCAAAACCCACTGCGATACGGCTACTGATGGCCGATCGGACAGTGAAAAGGCCCATAAGGATACTCCATGATGTGCTAGTAAAAGTGGAGTCATTCATCTTTCCAGCTGATTTTGTTATTCTTGATTGTGAGGTCGATTTTTAAGTGCCTATTATTCTTGGGAGGCCATTCCTTGCTACAGGTAGAGCCTTAGTTGATATGGAGAAGGGACAGATGACATTTCAGTTGAATAATGAAGAAGCGACCTTTAACATTTGTAGGACCATGAGGCAGAGTGGTGAGCTCCAATCGGTATCTACCATATCCCACAAAGAAAAGATGAAGAAGGAGACTGAACAGAAAAATGCAAAACAAGAGTTTATGGTTGGGTATTTGGTGCTTGTAGACAGTTCTGGTGTGCCTTGCCTTCCAGGAAAGCTCAAGTCCAAATGGACTGGCCCTTACTTGATTACCCAAGTATTCCCTCATGGGGCAGTTGAGTTAAAAGCCAAGGAGGGATTGCGGTTTAAGAGGAATAGAGATAGAATAAAACTCTATTTTGGGCATAAAGCATCGGGGAATGAAGCGATAGAGGCATACCATCTTGATGGAGTCTGAGTAATCAAGTGTCCCCAGTCGTGCCGCGACATTAAATCAGGCGCTTGTTTGGAGGCAACCCCATACTTATCGTCTTTTTAGTAATGGTAGAATTTTTCTACTAATGGGTTTTAAATTTGCAGGCACATCACCAGGAAATTCTGCAGTAAATTACTCTACAGCAGTCACTGAAGGATACATCGACAGACCGTTGCGCCTGCGACGGATCGTCGTATGCATCCGTCGTACCAGGTACGTTTTTCTGTCATTATGAAATTAGGGCACATACGATGGAACTAACGACGGGTCGTCACAACTGTCACCGACCGTCGTTGGGGAACCGTCGCATGATTAATGAGGTACACCCGACCCGACCTGGCTGGACCCTTTTCCAAAATCAGACCGTTTAAACTCCCCACCCCTTCATATTTCACCCCATTACTTCATTATTTCTCCCATTACTCTCTCTTTTCAACTTCCACATTCCCTCCCTCCGATCATTGCCCCCTCACAATTCTCCCAAGCCCTAAAGTGTTCATCTACTAGTGAAAACCGATGTTGTGGGTGTCTACCTTGCCACCGAGTACTTTTGCATTTGTTTTTCTCCATTTCTACGGTATGTGTCTCTAATTTATACTCATTTATCTTGCATTTTTATTACTAGTTAGTATTTAGCTTAGTTCCTCATAGTATTTTGTTTACTTTATACGATTCTGCCTGACCTATGTTACAAATGTTCAAAATTACCATGTTTACCACCCTAGACATAGGTGCTTTTGCATTGCTAATTTCCTAGGTAGTTGGGTTAGACACATGTAGGTCCAAAACACTACAAGGTTGATGTGGGTTCATCGGGGTTGCTTAGGGTACCTTTAGTTCTGTCACTGTCATTCAGAACGAGACCCTGATGACGGACCGTCATAGCCACGAAGGATCGTCGTAGGGTCCGTTGCACAAGCCCTAGCACCCCTGTCCTACCGGACACATGTGACGGATCGTCGTCCTCGCGACGGCCCATCCTGCACAACCGTCATGCTAGACAGAGACCCTGTTTCTAAGGGCCTCTCATTTTTTCCCAAGTGTTCCCCGACGGACACATATAATGGACCGTTGTCTCCACAACGGTCCGTCCTGCACAAGCGTTCTGGTTGTCAGAGAACCTGTTTCTCAGGGTCTCTCATTTTTTTTCCAAGTATCCTTCAACGGACACATGTGACGGACCGTCGTACCCACGACGGTCCGTCCTGCATGACCGTCATAACGGTCAGTAACCCCTCTCCTAATGATCTCTATATTTTTTCCCAAGTGTCCTACGACGGACATCTACAACGGACCATCGTAACTATGACGGTCCATCCTGTACAAATCGTCATGCTAGTCAGAGACTCTCCTATAGGGTTCTCTATTTATATAGAGTCCAAGTACAACACGACGGACCTCACGACGGTCCGTCATAGTCGCAATGAGCCGTCACCAGGCCCATCGTGTGTCACTATTTCTACAGCAACTAAATATTATTTTCATTATTTTATTTCGTATGGTTTCGCTTGTCTTGTTTGCCACTACTTGTACTAATACTGATCCTTTGCAGGTACTATCTACTATGGCACCCAAGCAAGACCGAACCTACGTACACGGGCGATCAAAGTCTGTTGCCCCATCTGCACGCTTGATCATCGGCTCTGATGATGAGCGGGACCCTGAGTATGTGCCCCCAAGCACTTCCACACCTTCCCGTGCTGCACGTGCTCCCATAGCCACACCCAAGACGGTGGCATCCGGCGTAGTCACTGCCTCCCAATCTGATGAGGAGCGCACACTGACCGGCACACCCTCTGGGTCAGCCACAAATGAGGAAGGAGCGTCTGGCTCCTTAGGAGTATCATGGTCCGAGGAAGCTTCTGGCTCTGCTGAGGTTCCCGCACCCGCCACTGCTGCAGCGTCGGCCTCGTCTGATGAGGCTGACAGTTCAGACTCTACATCCGGTGCACCAGCTCAGGTCCCCACCCCAGCCTCTGACTAGCCAAACCGGTGGTGTGTCGATGGCCAGTTTCAAGTTTACTCCGACGCCAAGTTCCTGGCTGATCCACAACCTCTTCACCAGGCATCGCTTAGAGTGGACAGCATGTCCGTTGGGACGATACAGCGAGGAAATGGTCCGAGAGTTCTATGCATCCTACGTAGCGACTCTCCGATCACAGATCGATAGGCGGGTTGCTCCCGCTAAACAGGCCCCACTAGAGCAGGTTCGAGTTTGGGGCGTGCAGGTTGACATTTCCCTGCCAGCCATCTGCCGGTTTCTATAAGGCGAGAGTGCAGATGCTACTCGGACCCCCATCACTGCCGAGTTTGACTACCGCTGGCAGATAGTAAAGGATGGACAGTTCTTGCGCGAGCCAGCATTGAGAGAGACCACCAAGAGGTGGATGTCCCTGCACCTATCAGTAGATGGAGAGGGTGCCGATTGGGTCACTGAGCCGAAGGTGGCCATCAAGAAGGCCAACCCCACGTTCATAGCAAAGTTCTTGTGGCTGCTCGTCCGTCACTGCCTTTCCCCCACAGCTGCTGATAACATTGTTACCTTGGATCGAGCAGTGTTGATGGCAGCGATGATAGCCGTACTCGAGGTGGGCTTCGCATGGCTTCTCCAGGCAGTCATGCACGAGAGGGCATTCAAGGTCACTACTGCCTACCCCTTCCCGTGTATGATCTTTGCCCTTTGCAGGTCCGCAGGTGTGCCAATATGGCACGTAGATCAGCTTAAGACCCCGCAGGGCACTGTAGACGTCGGCCTTATCAGAGAGGAAAATGAGTTGGCTCCACGTAGAGGGCCCCGTCCAGAGCTGCCCCACTTACTGATGATCTTGCGAATACGGTAGCCCAGGCCCGCACAGCTACACAGGCGTCCACTGAAACTACCCCGGTCGAGTCTATCCCGGGTAGTAGCACAGCCCCGAGCTCCTCTCGCACAGCCCCTCTACCGGCACTGGCCCCGCTTGCTAGGGTCAAAAAACTAGAGGCACAAATGGTCACTCTTCTACATCATATCCAGCCGTGGATGCAGAAGTCGATTACTGAGTCTGAAGCGCGTCTAGAGAGGAAGATGCAACAGTTTACAATGTGGAAGATTGCTGAGGTCAACCAGCGCCTGGACGCCTTTGAGTTGAAAGTGTTAGCCCGACCAGCCCCTCCGATGGATGTGTCGACTCTTTAGGCTACGGTCGACAGTCTTCGTGCAGACATCGACACGATCCTAGAGGCGAGGGTGCCGGAGTCTGAGGCCCCTTTTGTCAAGCCTGCTGAGGACACCATGCTAGTGGCCCTTTTTACTACTTCAGAAATTTCACCACCTCCCCCTCGAGAGAGTGCCAAGAGGCGTAGGGGTCGAGCAGAGGATGAGGTGCGAGCAAGGAAGAAGGATCGCCGAGAGATGGAGGCTGCGAGTAGAGCCTCACTTGCTGAGGAGGAGGCGCACCAGATCAGAGCATCACAGTTAGCGGCTGGGGCGTCTAGCTCCCGCACTGTAGAGATAGCAGGAGGCACTACTGATGGTGCGGTTGTTGCTGAGGACACCACTGAGGGTGTCCAGATTGCAGAGGACGTGGGTTTCGGGGAACCAGACCCACCAGCTTGCTGATTGACGACGCTTTGCGCCACAAGTTTGCTTCACCTACCACTCTAATATTTAGATTTTTTTATGCATTGGGGACAATTGCATGCTTTTTTGTTGGGGGTGGGGTAAATGGAAAGTGAGTGTTAGGGTGAAGTCTGTTTAGCCCAACTCACTATCCTCTTTTGGGGTTTTCTTGCCTGTGTTCTTTTCCCCCAAAAGACTGATTACTTTTTCTGTTGAACCAGCATGTTTATATCTTTTGTACATAGTTTAACTCTGAAGCATGATGGCTAAAATGATATCCTGATAGAACTGAAAAATGTTGCATGACTAGGCATAGTAACTGATAACTGTGTGGCTCTAAGCATGAAATTGAGTTACACCATTGCATTACCCTAAGTCTTCAATTCGAACTAGGTGTCTGATAATCTGGTATAGTGATGAGATGTCAAGTGAGTGTGAGGAAATCTGAATAGTCTACTATTGGTACTGAGCTAGAACTTGCCTGGTTAGTCCTGCTAAAAGTAAGTTGTAACAGACAATTAGGAAAGGATCATAGGCCCTTATTCAAGATATCCCACTTATAGCCTAAATAAAAGAAACCAAATGAAAGTTATCCTTCTTTGATCCAAATAATCTGAGCTTAAAATTAGACCTTTCTTTTTCACCCCAACTGATCTTTTCTGGGAACAATATGTTGGCCCTGGTCCCTCCTTGGACATGTGCACCTCAGCTTATGCCAAAAGCATAAGTAGAGGGTGTCTAATGCATAAACAACCTTCGTTATGGCCCTGATCTAACTTTGGGTATTGTGTACCTTGACTCATGGAAAAGCCATGAGTTGAGGGTGGATGTTTTGAGGAATGCTCTGGAAAGTGGGGTTGAAAGAACAAAGAGAGAGAAAGAACAAAAGTAAAGTGACTCAAGAACTCGTTGAAAGAAAAGTAAAGAAAAAGAGAAATAAGCAAGAAAAAAAAAGAGGGGAAAAGAGTCACTTACACAAATGAAGAAAGAAGGGAAAATAGCAAGGTGAAAGAATAGGAGAAACTGGGCGAGATAAAGTGATAGAAAGTGGAAGGTTTAGCCGATATGTCAAGGAGGGCAAAAAGTCACTAAAGTATATCTAAATATACCCTACCTGACTCTGAGCCTATGTTACAAGCTAAGAAAGTCCTATTGTGATCCTAAGTGTTGTATAGCGAATTTAAGGCAGTGAAAATAAGGGCAAGCTTATGGAAATAGGTATGAATGAGTGTGACTTTGTTCAGACAGCGAGTGTTGAAAAGTAATCCTTATACTCAAACTGAAATCATTGTGTGAAAAATGAGGATTTTGCTTTGAAGTGAGGACACTAGTTGCAATACCGGAATTGATAGCACCTCGGTGAGAAATTGAAGAGGATAGGTGTTAGTTCATGGTGAGTCTGTGTCATGTTCTAATCCCACAAAATTCAAGCCTAATAGTGATAGCATGCATAGATTTGATGAGATTAATCGGGATTGATAGCCAAATGATTGCAAAGGATAAAACATGGATACTATTGTACAAAGGTTGTGTAGTGAGTCATAGTGCGTCGCTTGATGACAAACAATGAATTTAAGTTGAGGTTGTTGATATACCGTGGTTTCACGGTATTATTAATACTTTTTCCTTAAGTTTACTGTGTCCAAAAGCCTTTTTGTGCTAATTTTTATATAAGTTTCTCTTTGTTTTGCAGGAAATCTGTCCAAAGCTAAATGCGGAGATTTTGAGTGAAGAATTGCAGAAGAGACCACCTACGGAGCTGATTAGTTCCGTCGTGCTTGTGACGGTTTGTAGGTGGCAGCATAGAGAAGCTGCTAAAGGAAGATGGGGAAGCCTGACCAAGTGTGGGGTTACGTAGCTTGTGACGGTCCGTCGTGGCTATGACGGTCTGTCCTGCAGGTTCGTCATGAAGTTCAAAAAAGTGATCCCAGTACCCAGATTCCAAGAGTTGAAGTATTTTGAAATGAAGACCCTCGACGGATCGTTGTGCCTATGACGGTCCGTCATACTTGCCGTCGAGGGGAATGAAAAGAGCAGCAGAAGAAATTGCTAAGTATGGGACGACGGAGTCCATCATGGTCCGTCGTGACCACGACGGTCTGTCGCTAGGTCCGTCGATCCAGCCGCGTTTTGGCAGATTTCCAGCAATTAGAATCCTTATTTAATTAGGTTTTTATTTTTTTTAAATAGTTCGAAAAACCTCATTTTTGAGGTTAGACTCCGTATTGTTAGGCTCCATATTATTAGACTTTTGGATTGTTGGATTATTGAAACTTGTGATTGTTGATTAGTGTTAGATTTTGAGATTCTTACAAGTGATTTTTGGTGATTAATCGAGCAAACTTTCGGACTTTATTCTTTCTCATTGAAGTAAGTACATGAATTCTTATTTAATATATTTGAATATTGTGTTTATGGCTATGAGTAACTAAACTCCATAACTAGGGTTGTGGGAACCATAGGCAAATAATGAGATAAACCCTAATTAAATGAATAATTCTAGAATAGTGTCTTGCATGTATTAATAATTCTTTCATTTAGAAGTCTTTTTAACGAATGGCCAACGTTAGAACTCGCCTTAATGCTACTTGCCGGACCAAGGAGGTAGACAATAGGAAAAGAACTATTAACATAGATATAGTGTATACTATCTAATAGGCTAGTATTGATTGGTACGAGGTAATAACTTAGTCAAATATCGAATACGATGCTTAATATGAGGTAAGGATAAGGGTTAGGATAGCAACACACGTAGCCGGACCAAGGTGCGGAGTGAGATTTTTTAGATGCCGGACCAAGGATTTAGAAATACATAACTTATCACTTTGCATGCAATATACTAGGAAAGAATTGTTATAGTTAGAGTTATCAAGTTATGAACCTGTGGGGAACACATAAACCCTAGTTACTTTGATTAATTGATTAAAACCCAACATTAAAAGCTGTTAAGTGTCTCTTTCAAGTTCGTTGTTTATTTTCACTTATTTAGAGATAGAACCCCCCTTTTTATATTTTTACTTTCCAAGGAAGTTATTGACCAAATGATAGTAATAATAGGTTGAATTTAAGTCTAAACTATTTTCCTCGTGGGAACGATCCCAACCTCACTAGTTGGGTTATTTACTTGACACGACCGCTTTACTTCTTATTTGAGAAGTAAGTTTGAGCATATCAAATGTGTTGACATGAGAAGTAAGTTTGATTGTGAATCACTTATGTGTCTTACTATGATATGATTGTTCCATGTTAATCTCACCAATGAAGAGTTGTTATGAAAGCACATTCTCATGCAATACCTAATGAGATAATGACTATGAATATACAAAGGGTTAATCTCGTATGATCTACACTAAGTTATGATGATTAAGAAAGGCTTAGAGATATTTCAAAAAGAGATTTTATCTTAGCACCGAGTGAACAAGTTGTGAGATTTGTCCTTTCCCAAGTGGGAAGGTAGGTTCACTATGTTCTCATGAGATAGAGATTATAATACTTATATCATAAAGAGGGTTTCTAATATGTCTCCTAGTTCCTGAACTACGTTGCCATCATAGGAATACTAGCTAGTGGATCTACCTAAAATGCTATTATCATGCTTTTGGTTCTACCTTTGCAAGTAGACCACCTTCTTTTGGTGTACGGTTTCATGACACTGTATTTCAGATTTAGCTCATGTGCTCTATGCCGGTTAAGACAATTGCTCCCGAAAGTAAAATGAATGACTAAATATAATAAATATGAACAATGATTAGGATGACTTAAGGGATCTATTTAATATAAGTAGGAGTATGAAACTTTACCTATACATTGCACACAAGTTAGCTCTAAAAGGAGTCCTAGGGGATGTTCTTATGTAATATGATATCATGAAATATGAAATGTTAACTTTATATGATGATACTCTTACATGATGTTGGTTATATTGAATATATATGATATTGGCCTAAATTGCTATATGTGGTGATGACTACCTATGATGATATGTGGTATGATGTAAAGCGTTACTTATCATGTTTTATCTTATTTACATGATTGTGTGGGGTTACTTATAATCATTGCACTAGTAGGCTTGAGATGGGATTGTTGGTAAGCTAGGATTTTGTGAGCTATTTAATATGAAATGTTGATATGGATTTATGTTGATGTTGTCCTTGGTCATGAAAATGTATTATGTTATTGTGATCCTTATATTGTATATGCTTCCTTGTATGTGCATGAAAGACTTTCTAAATTACTTAGTATGTTTTCTAAAGAATTGGTCCCTTTCATGCATGCTTTAAAATGTTTTATGTGCATTGTTTCCATACTTAGTATAAGTGGTGTACTAACCCATATTTCTTATGTTTTCTACAAATATATAGGTTCCGACTGTTGAAGTTTAGAAGACCACTTTGCAAGAAGACTTAGACTTTCCTCAAAGTTATTTGTAGGTCCTCATGTTCGGGGATGTTACCATTTCACTATTCTAGCTATGTTGTTGTTATGTCTAAGACACTATTTCATTCCTTTATCGTTTTGAGACTATTGATGTAGGCGTATAATGACAAATCGAATTTATAATTGCTATGTCCAATATTGTACTCCGTTAAAATGGTTTAATGTGAGACGATGTTATTAGATTAATTCTTATATATTGTGTATGTTGCCTAAGTGAGAAGCATATGTAAGCTTCACTATGCGATGAGTCTATATAAACTCCCTATGTAGTATGTGAGAGTTCTATGTATACCTCACTATTTAAAGTTTTAAATTTTTCGTAATTTTGGCCAATGACATGTAATGGCGAAAGCTAAGGGCTAGTCTAAATCCTCTAAAGAACAATGACGCCGGTTACGTCTAGGGGGTGCTCTCCAATCGTGATATTTGGACCCTTTTTGTATATTTTGATTTGTTGGACATTGGTCTTTGACCATTAGCTGAATAAAAAGGTCCCCAGACCACTAAATTTAAACCAAAAAAATAAAATAAAGAGTACTCACTGAAATTACTTTGGGATGGAGCGATTTCGGATATTTACTTTTAATTTGGAGTGTGTATTTTTTAAAAAAATAAATATATATACAACTTGAGTGAAAATTGAGTTGGTATATAATATGAGACCTTGATGAATACTTTGGGCCTGTGTTGTTTTCTATAATGAATTGACACATAAATATGAGACCTTGATGGATACTTTGCGCCTGTGTTGTTTTCTATAATGAATTGGTACATAAATATGTGACCTTGATGGATACTTTGCGCCTGTGTTGTTTTCTAGTTTATTTTTGTTACATATGAACACTCTAAAGTGTGTGTCAACTCTTATAAAAATATAATTGAAGTAATAAAAGTCCGAAAAAATGGGCACAAAATGTAAATAGTGACTTGTAGGATGATATACAATCTCTATTGACATACAAAGACCCAAGTACGACATATTTATATGATGAATTAATGAGTGCTTAATTCTTTTTGTTACATCATCAATAATTGTACTCAAAACACCTATATTACCAAGAAAGAACTAAGGGACTATTTGGAAAATGAACCTTATAATTATGTTTTGGTATAACTAGGCGTAATTACATTATCTGATATATTTGGTTGACAACTTAATTATATGGTCAATATAAGGGTAGTTACACTCTTCAATTTTTAGGAATGTGTGGTCAAATGTTTGGATTAAATGGCATAATTACAAACTAATTACTTTTTAACTTTCCTTTATGTTTCTATTTTAAAATTTAAAATTTTCATTTATTTATTCATTTTACTTTAAATTCTTTTTTGTTTTTATTATTCTAAAATTTGCTAAAGATAATTTTTATTTTGATATTATTTATATTTCATTTTTTTTCATTTTCAACCTCTAATTCATTTGATTTCATGTATTATTTTTCATAGTATTTATTTTTATGCCATGTTTATTTTTTTTCATCTGCATAGCTTTGTTAGTATTTTATTTTTAAATTAAAGTAAAATTCATTGTTGACTAAGGTTATACACTTGCAAGTCATTTACTTTTTAGACTTGACAAAATTTTTTGTCAAATATTTTAATTTTTTTGACATATTTTTTTATAATATTAATCTTTTTTTTAAAATAAAAAATGCATTTCATTATGCTATAGAAATTTTGTACTTTTATTTTTATGATTAATTCAATTGAAATACACTAATGTGAAAAATATAAATAAATTATTTTTCATAATAGTATTAATGAAGAACGTATGTTTATTAAAGAATATATTTTCAAAAGACAATGCATATCTTAAATATTTAATTTAATATTATTTGTTAATTTCTTATTCAACTAATATAAAAATTTTAAATAATTAATTTTTATTTTTAAAAATTTAATATAATTTTATGATTATAATTGTACATTTAAAATAGCGCACAAATTTTATTTACAAAAGTGTTTTTCTGAATATATCCTAAGTATATTTTAAATTTGAACAACCATCCTATTTTCTTTTGGAATTTAACAATCCTGTAATAACTTAATGGCATAAATCTCAATACAGATGGTACGACCTATTAGCTCCTAAGAAAGAATTAAGATTTCTTAAATTAGACCAGCCCACCTTATTATTTCTTGATTGAAACTTCTAAATTCCAAAGATATTTTAATGTGATTGACCCCAATGCACAATGTATAACATATCAAATTATACAATTATTCTACATTGACACATTAAATTTTATTTTTTCCTACTCGGTGTTTAAAATCGATTGACTAAATTCAAATTTCAATAAAATTTTAAAATTAAATTTCAATATAAACTCAAGTTAAAAATAAATAGTTTTTGTATCAATATGCCCAATCAAAATTTGTTAATATATATCTTGTTCATTTTTTCAGTCAAAAATAAAGAAAAGAAGATTCTATGAAGTTTGATAATTCCAATTATATAAAACAATCCTTTTTTTTTTAAGCCCTCAACTTGACTTGATTATGTCTTTGTCATCATCTCCTTCCTAGCAGGTAGAAGGGGCTTGATTCTGCTCTTAAAAGCCACCGTTAATGGTCAAAATTCCCATTTGAACAAGAAGAAATGGGTAATGAGTGCACTAAACCCAAGAAGCAGAGCCGAGCGGCGAAACCAGAAAGTGATGGGGTTTCACCAGATCTAAGCTCATATGAATCAGCTTGTGAAGAAGATCCAGAACTTGGACGGTTTGATTCTGCTCTTAAAGCAAGAACATCTTTAGCTCTCAATTCTATAGCTGTTAACTCCGACTATAATTCCCTTTCTCTTGAGTCTTTACGTGATGTTACTTTATGCTTCCTAGATATGAACCAAGGTGTTGTCAATTTCATTCTTGAAAGCAAAAAAGATATATGGAAAGACCCAGATATCTTTGATCTTGTTAAGGATTATCTTGACAGTAGTATTCACATTATGAACTTCTGTTCTTCTCTTGATGACTCTCTTGAACGTGCTCGAAATAGTCAGTCAATAATTCAAGTAGCACTTACAAAGTTTGAGAATGAGATCAATGGAAATCAAGGGGATTCACAACTTCTCTTTACAGAAACTTTACAACAATTCAAGAGTTTTAAGGCTGCTGGTGACCCTTTTACTGCTAAGTTTTTCTCATCATTTCAGGCAGTTTATACGCACCAAAATGCCTTGTTGACTAAACTCAAGTCAAAAATGAGTAAACTTGATAAGAAATTGAATAGAGTCAAGACTTGGAAGAGAGTGTCCAATATCATTTTTGCTACTGTGTTTGTTTCTGCTATAATTTGCTCAATTGTTGCTGCAGCTGTCACAGCACCACCAATGGTGACAGCATTAGCAGCTGCAGCCTCAGTGCCCTTGGGGACAGTGGGGAAATGGATAAATTCCATGTGGAACAAGTATGAGGATGAGTTGAAGAGGGATAGGGGCATATTGAATTCAATGGAGGCTGGTACTTTTCTTGTGATTCAAGACTTGGTAAATATTCAGGTTTTGGTGGATAAATTGCAGATAATTTTTGAGGGGTTGTTGCATAGTGCAAATTTTGCAATCAACGGAGCTGATTCAGTCACGAGTGCAATGGAAGAGGTCAAGAAGAATGTGAATGGCTTTTCAGAAACCATTGAGCTTTTGAGTGACCATGCTAAAAAATGTAGCCAAGATATTAGCATGGCGCGAACTGTGATCTTGCGCAGGATTGTCAGCCAACCCAGTAGCTCGAATCAGGGCTCTGGTATGTTCTTTGACTGACAGTAACTATCTTGCTGATTCGTCTTTCGTTCGTATACCATGTACCATTGTAAAAAGTTGGTCCTAACTATGTTAAGTTGGGTCTGTTGGTTTGAGATTTCTGACCCCTGCAGAAAATTAAGTTATATTCCTCAATTTGTTAGTCCATCTCTTTTCACTTTCTGTTATCAATTCAGTTACTCTATATAGTTGATGACATTGAATCTATTAAAGAGGAAAGTTTACATCTATTAAGGGATGTAATATACTGTTATCTAGTTGGTAATTAGCTGATTTGTAAATATGATGCTTTGTCTCATCTATCCTTCATCTTCTTCTTATCGTTAAAAGTTATAAAAGTTGGAAATAATTCGCAAAGTGGTATTTGTGTAAAAGATTGTCAGTTTGATTTTTAGTAGAACTACGTTGGAAGTTCATTAAGTGCATTAAGGAGTTCTAAAGTTGATTACAAATCCTATGCTATAGAAGTCCATCTCTGCCATGGAGGGCTACATTTAAGCAATGCTGCAGCGTTTTGTTGCTCGTCTTAATCAAGGAATATTCTTTATGGTTCATTATCAATATTGGTGAAGTCCTCACTTAGTATATTAGAATAAAGCCCTGATATCACAATATAATGGACAGTGATTCTGAATCGAACAAGCTTGTGAATGATACTATTGTTTCTTGCTGAATGCATTAAGCTTTGAGACCTTAATATGTTTAGAATTTTCCATTTACACTTATGGGTGGGCTTCATCTTGTATGAAGTTCACTTTCATAAAGATGCTACCTCAAATTCCTTAATCCACTAAAACTTTGGCTACATACATGTAAAAGTAAAAGTTGGTACTCTTTGCATTCCTATTAGGATGATGATCTTTTCAAAGTTTCATTAAATAACTTTTTGACTTGGCAAGGTAACTTATTTATAATTTTCCAAACTAATGGTCATTTCCAAAGAGAAGCTGATTAAATGTTGGACAAATGAGAACTATATATCAAGGTTTGAGTTTAACAAACCTTCAGTCATGTGTGCTCTCAAATTTGTGCACAGCACATGTTGCTGCCAAAGCCCTTTTTTCATCTTTAACAGTATCTCTTAAGCTGATCGTACTTCCAAAGAGCAGTATTTCATAGTTGATTCTCTGCCGGACGAACTACAACTTAATCTCGAATGATTAACATTAAGCACAGAAACATTAGGCTGTATGTGCTAGCTAATTACTTTGTGCAGGAGCATATGTTGCTGCGAAGGACCTTTCACCTCATATTACAGTTCCTTGTGGAACTCTATTAAGTTGATGTATATTGTAGTGCTAGAAATCATGTAAGTCACCAGGTGAATTCTTGTATCTAACACATTTCAGCTGTACCTATTTCAGATCATGCACAGCCTGCATAGTTTTTTTTTTCTTCTTTCTTTTTTTGTTTTGGTTTTGTCAATGTCTACCTTTGGTTTGGAGGGTCTGTTGGTGGATGGAGGTTTGCCTTCTCTCCCCAGAATGTTTTGGGGGGGGGGGGGGGAAGCTTTTCGATCCTTTCAAGGTCTAGGTAGGTGATCGGGAGCAGATGACCAAATCCTTGACATGTGAAATGTCAGCTTTAAGATCCTTTATAACCTTATAGGTTTCATTTACAGGGATATTATGGGGAAAATGGTTTAGCAAAGTTAACGTTATTCATCGCAATTTGCTTGCTTGTGCCTGCCTGATTGTCTTCTTTGTTTAAGATGTTTGTCAAACTGCATGATGTCAAACAGTTGTATGAAGTCAGTAATGGTGGAAAAAACGTGCACTCTATTTTTATTCTGAATATTGTTCATAGTTAAAGAAAAATTCTTTAGAACCTGACTGATTTGGCTTTCTTATGTTTCCTTACTAGTCGGGGATGAAAGTCCTATACTTTCAACCTAATAATTGTTGATTGTTTTTTGGTTATTCTTTGTTCCTCCATATTCTGTGACGATTTATAGGATCTTGTTTCTACATCCTGTTTCCTTTTCATAACTGAGACATGTGTAATTGTTTTTTTTTTTTTTTTGTTATATGACCTTTCAACCTTTACTATTGATGGTCTTCCTTTGACGAACTCTCTTGTCACTACAGGTGAGTACTGTTCTTTAATTTGCAGCATAATGCAAGGGTATATATGTTTTAAGTTTCACCAGTGGGATAGCTGTATCTGAACAATATTCTTGTTTCCACTTTCCACTGCATCAGCATATTCAGTTTTAGTATGGGTCCTTGGGATGTCAGCTGATATGTTTGCGCAAATGCTATTATCTGTAACATAGTCTAGCTAAAATAATGGTATACTCTTTTCTGTTTTCCAAGTTTGCAAGCTTGCTCTTTTGTTATTCATCTCTCTTATACTGACATTTGGTGTTCGATTAAAAGTTAAGGGGCTGTGTCTCTCATCTATTTTTGAGTTTTGTTGGAAATTCCGTTGAAGCTCTTGACCAAATTTCCGTAATATTATGACCTTGTACTTACTTTTCTTTTTCCTTTCCCATCTGAAACTCAAGAAATAGGAAACCAACTTGAGTGCAGAAAGATCAACTTTAGTTTTAAGTTCTTTTTTACATTTATAGAAAACCAACAAACATATAAACATGTCATTTCGCCATCATCTTGGCCCCTCGGCTATATTACCAGACCGAAGCCTACGGTACTTTTACTTCGAGGGAAACGTATACATGGATGCAACACCTTGGCTTTAACCCTCAGGGAGCCATAGGACGGTTCACATGTATAGCTGAGCCATCACAGTAGGATAAACCTGACTGCTCTGATACCATTTCACCATCATCTTGGCCCCTCAGCTATATTACCAGACCGAAGCCTACGGTTTGGGATTATATTTACACTAAATAAGAAAGTGAATATATGGTAACATGATATTTCTTAACACTCTCCTTCAAGTTGGAGACTGAATATCATGAAGTCCCAACTTGTTGCATAGTGTGTCACAAACTGATCTTTCCCAATGCCTCTGCAAGTAAATCTGTCAATTGAATGTGTGTAACCTACGTATGATTGACTATTCATTCTAACTTGCAACTTTTCATGAACTATGAAAATATATCTAAATATGTTATTTATGTTCATGGAAGACAAGATTTGCTGCAATATGCAAAGTGGTTTAATTGTCATAGTTTAATTTGTATAGGAGTTGCTTGTGGGACTTATAAATATTGTAAAATGTAGTGTAACCTTGTGAGCTCTAAGCATGTGTTAGCCATAGGTCAGTATTATGCTTCTGTTGTTTCTCTTGAAAGATTCAACTGTTTCTTGAACTTTCATGACATAAGAGAATTTCAATTTTAAAAAAAGCAACATTGTCACGACTATGACTCATCATGTTTGGCACCCACACTAATTCTTCCATGGGAGAACCAACTACAAATCCAAACTCTTACCCATCAAACCATTTAAAAATCAAGTCCTAGACATAAAACACTAGAAAAACAGTTTAAAAATAACTAAAATGTTGAGTGTCCATAAACTCAACAATAATATTTGCAGAGTAAACTCCATAAAACCTTAAACTCATAATACCAAAACATCTAGCAATCACGGGGGATGCAACCCCTGAAATAAAGAAGGAAAACGTAAGTCTAGAATGTCTGAGTCCGAATAATGGATTAAGAAGGAAAAAATGAATGCATAGCAGCCCGAAGAAAGTGGATCACCCTTGGATTCAGATAATAGAGATCTCACAGTTGAGGTCACAAAGCAGCCACCTAAAGGTGTCATGTACTCAACAAAGAAAGAGAAAGTTCAATATGAATACACAACAACAATGTACTGTTAGGACCATCAGCTAGTTTCGGGGTACGAAATATGGACATACAACCACAATTCAGTAAGCACATAATGCACAATTACAACACATACGTACACCATAATCTAGAAGTGATATCCATTACAACATGCATCATTACAACACAACAAGTTGGTCCAGTTTTCTCATGGATTTCACTGATATAAATTGTTAATGCACCAGTGTGATACCTGATCCCAACTTATTATACTGGTGTGGTAGCCGTTTTCAAGTTAGTGTATCGACGTGGTACTCGTTCCCATTGTACTGGCGTAGTACCCATTCAAGATGTTAGTATATTGACATGGTACCCCTTCTAGATGTTAGTGTATTATGTGGTACCCGTTTCAACTGTTAGTCTACCAATGTGGTAGCCGATCCCAATCATCAACACATAAAACAATCTCAAACTCAATGAACACAGTTAAACATGTACATTTATGTAGCACATTCATTACAAACGGTTGACAACATCTTACATTCACATTATGTCATTCCAACTTTCCTAATATCATATATCAAGAATGCATTACACAGTTAACAAACACATATTACATATATGGTAAAACAATAATCATCATTAACCTCGAATTAAGCCCGGGAAACTCTAAAAAAAGGAGCTTTCCCCGTCTCATGAATTCCAACTTGTTCTTGATCTAAACCATAATAAAAATATAATAATCATTCAAATATGGCCTAACAATATTTGAATTGTAACCAACTCCGAACCCCATGCCATTTCCGTGATAATTCTACCTAACAAGGGTTCTTTCCATAATTAATTTAACGTAAAACCCTTTCCCAAGATTATCTGTTACTACTTGGAAAATTAGTAGGTGAAAATAGAGCCTAACGAGTGTGTTGTTGAGTTTTATATGGGATTTCATGTTGTAAAATGAGTTTCCCGAGTTTAGGTTGAGGTGTTAAGGGCTAAACATCAAGGTACGACCCCCAAGGACCCACCAAGGGTCCTTAAGGAGGACTCTAAAGCCTAACCCAAGGTTGCCCCAAAGAGCAAAAGTTGTCAATAATTTCATGACCTACGGATGGGACCTACTGGGCGTAGGTCCATCCACATCCCATGGAACCATTCCATAGGTCAAGGGAGAAGTGGTAGGTTGCAGGACCAAACCATAGACATCCAGTATGGGGCATCACCCCACTCATGGTCTGTGGGTTGGTGGGTGGATTGCACCTGTAATTTGCCTAGTTTCGACCAACGCTTGGGGCAACGTGGTAAATTCCTTTTAAGGTTAGTTAAGGTAGGGTACGATTTATATTGATTATTTAGTGCTAGTTAAGGCTTTTTAAAGTATTCAACACCCTTTTTTCAATTTATTATTTCCCTAAAACTCAATATAAAACTACCCTTTCCAAATAATTCTCTTTCTACAAACCACCGTTGGAGAAGAAGAAGTTAAGGTTTAGAAGTCAAGATTCCTTTTTTTCTGTTCAATTTCGTGGAGTTTCTTCAATTGAGGTGTTGTAGTTTTGATCCTTGTTTAGTTTCCACCCAAGGAGTCCCTCCAAATTATGATTTCAAAGTTTCCAAAATCCCACAAAAGGTCATGGTTTCAATCTAAGCATGGGATCAATTTTTAAACGTTTTCACAGGTTTATATATGAGGAATCATGATGGAATTTATGAAATAATGGTGAATTATGATGAATTTCCCAATAAACCCATGATTCCGACAAAATACTAAGTTGTGAGCTGTGATTTGAGTTAATTGATTATGGAATCATGTTGAATTGCTTATATCTATATTGAGTTAGTTATTGAATTATGATATTCCCCTTATATAACGAACTATTCTAGATTTTTGGGTTGAGATTGATTCATAGCCTTGGAGGGAAATTTCATGATGGTTAATGTATGATCACGATGTTATTGAAATGTACATGATTTCAATAAAAATATTATCATCATGTTTAGAATGCAATTGTGTTATTATTGAAAGCTTATTCTCAAATAACACTCATGAATGATCATGATAGAATATGAAGGGCTTCGTCTGGTATTGTATACTTTGAATTGGTAGGCTTAGGCATCCTCTTCTTGTGTAAATGAAAGTAATGTTGATTGATGTATGTTGAATTGGTAGGCTTAGTCATCCTCTTCTTGTATAAATGAATGTATTGATGATTGAAGTACCTTGAATTTGTAGGCTTAGGCATCTCCTTCTTGTGTTGCTAATGTACCTTGACTTAATGAACATGAACTGATAGACCAATGATATTCCTTAGAAAAATGACTAATATAAGGATTTGTATTGAATCGATAGGCCAATGAAATTACTTACATAATGAGTCATGAACTAATGTTTTGATTAATCTTCAATTGATGGGCCAATGACATCCCTTTCATGAGGATTCAATGAACTATCTTTAATAGTGTACCATGAATTGATAGGATTATGACATTAATTTCATGTGTATAAATATGTACTTTATGTCGATAGGCCAATGATTTCCTCTCAAATACAATAATATAATGTGAATGAACTACTCTATGGTAATGAAGGCTAAGTACCACGTGGATATGGTAAATGGAAGCTCCCCCTACGTTAGGTCCGGTTTCAATGAACGTCTTTCTTATCCCATAACTATGTGCCCGCATAGGATATTAGATAGTAGATCCACCTAAGTTAAAATGTTACATGTCCTACCTTAGGCAAGTGGATCAACCCTTTATGGTGTGGGATAGACACCACATTCCATGTTAAGCTCACATGGTCTATGTCGGTTAACACTTATTCCCATCATGTGATATACTTGCTATGGTTTCTTGATATGTTATATGAAATGTGGATGGTAGTATGGGATTCCATCCATGAATTGCAGGATTAGGCTTTGAGAGGGTTATGGTGTGATTCTCCAATGTCTTAATGTCTAATAAATGAATGTGCTCTTATTGAAGCTAATGAGAATGGTGACTTAAATGCTTAATGTAATGATGCATTCCTTACTTGGATTGTATTAAGAGTTACTTTCCTTGTCATGACTTATGAAATGTATGTGTTTTTTACGTATGAGTATTGACTAAAGATGAGTATGAAAAATGGTAAGTTCATCTAAGGTGTCTTCAAAGTGGTTTTTAGTAGGAATGGTAGTATGAGATGCTATTCTTACATTGCACAAGTGTAGCTTAGGGTTACTTAAGGTGAATGTTCTGATGTGATGAAATGACTTACATGTTGATTATACTTGTATTTTATGCCTTTTGTTAAAGTTCATGATATTTTCTCATATAGCATGGTTTTCAACCAAAATGTCCTTTTAAGCATAATTTTTGCATGACTCTCATATGTAGTGCATTATTGTGTTTTTAAACCATTTTTCTACAAAGTGTAGGTTCCAACACTTGAGTTGATTCCTTCTAGTTTAACGGGCTTGGATTGAGTTCTTCCAAGGCTTGTGGTATGTCCTCATAGATTCGAGGACAAGTGATTTATTGATATTTCATGTCTTTCGTTGTACTAGATATTTTTTAGACTTCTATTCTAAAGAGTTGTAAGTCTATTTTTGATTCAAGATATTTTAGATGGACTTGTGAGACAAGTAAAATTTGACTGTCTTAAATGATGTTTTTGATTGTATGGATTAAAAAAGTTTTGAATTTCACACTATTTCTGTTATCTTATGTGATGACATGCTATGAGGCTTGTATAAGGCTTTTCAGTATCTTGTACGCCATGTTACGTCTGGGGTGTAGACTCGGGGCGTGACAAACATGGTATCAAAAGGCAAGATTTTAGGATGGTTTTTAGAATTGATGTCTCACAAGCCACGTCTAGTAGAGTTGTTCATAGTTTGAAGCGCGTCAAATTTATAAATGAGAGGTTATAGACATTGGGAAACTACACTTTTTTTATTACTCCCTAAGTCTTTCCATAGAGTTTAGCTCTATAAAAGTCCTTTTTCTAACCTTTTACTGTGTTTATAGGATATGAATACAAGAAGGGAGATTATAAGAGTGATGGAAGAGGAGAATGTGAATGAGGGACTTCCTCCCCAAGTTCCTCAAGGTAATCAAGTTACGGTTGATCCTTCGGCTATGTGTAATGAATAAGTTAGGTCAACTCTTCTAATGATGGCTCAAGGCGTTAGTACTCAAGCCCAAGCTATGACTGCTAAAACAAATAGGGGTCTTGAGACTTATGTGAACCTTAATGCGAGCACTATGACTTGTAGGTTGAGACCCTTTGTGAGGTTGAGTCCTTCGATATTTCTTGGTTCCAAGATGGGAGAGGTTCTCCAAAAGTTACTGGATGAGGTGTATAAATTAGTTGATGCTATAGGGGCAACTTCTATAGAAAAAGTGGAGCTAGCCACATACCAATTGAAGAATGTTGCCCAAGTTGGGTTACCCAATGGAAAACCAATAGGCCGGTAGCAGTTCCTATTGATCGGGAGGTGTTTAATAAAGCATTCCTCAATAGGTTCTTTCCCCATGAGAAGAAAGAAGCTAAGGTGGAAGAATTTATCAGTCTTAGGCAAGGTAGCATGAGTATGTAAGAGTACTCCTTGAAATTTACCCTTTTGTCTAAGTATGTTCCATCTTTTTTATCTAATCCGAGGGATGAGATGTGTAGATTTATGATGTGTGTGTTCGACTTAGTTGATGAAAAGTGTCGTACAACAATGCTCCATGATGACATGAATATCTCTAGGCTTATGGTGTTTGCTGAACAAAATGGAGTAGTTCAAAATAAGAAAAAGAATAGGTAGATAAAGATAACTAGGTTCGATGAGCAAGGTCAACCAAGGTTAAAAATGAGAGCTTTAAACCAAGATTCTTCAATAACTCCTATGGCTAACAAAGATAAAGGTAGTAGGTCTCCATTTCCGAAACCTATTTGCACCACTTGTGACAAGAAATATTATGGGAAGTGCCTAGCCATAACAAATGGTTTTTATTGTTGGGGAAAGAGTGATCATCAAGTGAAAAATTGCCCTACTCTTACGACCAAAGGAAGAGAGGCCAAAAAAGCTCTCTTAGTGGCCCAGATCCTAATGCTCTAAAGCATGGTCGTTTCTATGCACTTCGATCTAGAGAGGACAAATTAGCTCTTCTGGATGAAGGCACCGATAAGTTGATAGTCCCTTATAGTTGTGAATGTGTTGTTAAAGTCCCTATGTCATTTTTATGTTAGCCTTAGTATGGGTTTACTCCCAAGGGGGAGATAGTATGTTGAATAGTAAGGTTGATAAACAATGTCATCAAAGATACTTCATCCAATACTAAGCGTGGACGGTTGTTAATTAATATATATTTAAACCAAGGGTTGGGATCGTTCCCACAGCGAGTGGTTTTGAGAATATTTCAGCCAAGCATAAATTAAGTCATGCTATTTATTGCTACAAGAAATTATCGAATAAAAACATAGTAAATTAGAGAGGATGACACAAGTGTCAATTAACAATGAGGGGTTTTGCAATCAAATTAGAAACTAATAACAATAAAAACAAGAGAAACTAATGGGGAAACGAGATTCTTGGGATGTAATCGGAATATGAGATAAAAGGCACCGAAGTATAATTACTATTGATAATACATCACAGAATACATGTAACTAGGCTAGAGTTTAGTGGGTGTAAATTATCTCGGGCAACTTACCTTAAATTAACTATGTTTCTCTCGAAAACCGAGTTTCAGCCTTTAAGAACAACCTTTGCCTTAGGTCAATCACTCTCTCGAGCTGATAGTGTATGAGAGGGACTAATATTCACTCTCTCGAGTTAAACCCATGACGAACCAATAACCATTGGCTATCAATTTACTAGCCTTAGTTTTAAAATTGCTCTCTCGAGGAAGCCAAAAACACTATGGTGAAACCATATTGGCAACTACAACCTCATTTAGTTCAAACATAACTACTTAATGAAATCACATTTAAACAGACAATATAATAACAATAAGCAACACCCTACAATAGATTTAAATTATATCCGCAAAATCACACCCCAAGAATTGGAATTTTAGCTAGACATAGAAAAAAAGGAAAAATGATACCAAATATAGATAACATCAAATAAGTACGATTTATATTCACTTTAATTGAGTCTAGGATGAAGAATTTCCAACACCCACTTCAAATTTCTTCAAGCTGAGAATCTTCAAATCTCCAAGGTTCAAGAGCAAAGTTTCCCAAAAGCTCTCAATACTTAAAATAGATGTCAAGTCTAAAAATTATTGTTCAGAACTATAAAATTCGGCACTAAGATAAAAGTATTAATGAGTATTTATAGTTTTTACAAAGTTTTGATGTGAAGACCACTCGGCTCAGTTAATGGGTATTGCCGATCAACTAGGTGATCCGCCCTTTGGTATATTTATTGTTATCTTGAGTTTTCCTACAATATCTTTGCGTTTGGATCATTGGGCGACATGGTACTGCTTCACAGAACTTCTTGGCAACACACCGATTGAATCTCTTCACTGCCAGTTTGATCCTTTCCTTTAGGGCTCAGCTCACTGGAAAAAAGGTGAGGATGAGACCTCTTGGAGACATGCCGAACGAGTTAGGTGATCCTCAAATATTCATTTCTTCATTCTTTCAGCTACCTTTATTTCTTGTCACGACCTAAAGTACCCCGTAAAGTTAGAGCACTATTGAGTCAATACACGACGTACTTGACCACTCCGAGGTCTTGTACAAGCCCTTAGACATCATTCATTGCATAACATATATGAAAAGTAAGGCGAAATTATAATTTTTCACAACAATCGAATAGTACTTCAAAGTATGTTTCATAGAAAATCATAAGGAAAGGCTAAGTCTCAAGTCGTCATCTTAGACACACAAATATCTTGGGACACGACCCATACATCAACAAATAGAAATAACTAAGTCTATTACAATGTTCTTGAATAAGGAAACTAAATATAGTTATGTCTTGAGAACAATTGAGGACATACAAACACTTGCTTGAAAGAAATGCTAGAATCTAAGCTTTACTTCAAAGACTCCTCTCAAATGCCACCGACACCTTTAGAGATAAAACACATATATGGAATTAGTACATTAAAATGCAATAAGTATGGTGTAATGCAATAAAATAATGCTAAGAGGACATTTATATATTACATGCTTTTTTTGAGGAAATCTCCATAACATAAGTTTAAGAATCACATTTACATAACCTTCACATATATGTCATACTCTAAGTAATCTACATAATAGCAATATTTACACTTCAAAACATAAAAGCATATAACACTCCTATTAAAGCTTACTCTATGATTCACTTGAGCAAAACATGAAGAGACCGCCAATACACCATCTTCAAGTCTACTTAAGCAACCCTCAAAGCTACCTTAGATAAAATACTTTTGTTCAACCTACATTAACTCAAGTCGTGCTCATTCATTAAGTCATTTGAGATTCATTTAAACATTTAGGAGATTTCACATAATGGTCTTAGAAAGACCTAGTAAATAACCCAACTAGTGAGGTTGGGATCGTTCCCACGAGGAAATTAGTCTAGACTTAACTTCAACCTGTTATTACTATTGTTTGGTCAATGACTTCCTTGGAAAGTAAAACAACAATAAAAGGGGGGTTTCTAATTCTAAATAATAAAAATAACTAACGCAATTGAAAGAGACACTTAACAACTTTGAATGTTGGATTTTAATCAATTAATCAAAGTAACTAGGGTTTACGTGTTCCTCACAAGTTCATAACTTGATAATTCTAACTATAACAATTTTTTCCTAGTATCTTGCATGCAAAGTGATAAATTATGTATTTCTAAATCCCTTGTCCGGCGTCTAGAAAATCTCACTCCGCACCTTGGTCTGGCTACGTGTGTTGCTTTCCTAACCCTTATCTTTACCTTATATTAAGCATCGTATTCGATACTTGACTAAGTTATTACCTCGTACCAATCAATACTAGCCTATTGGATAGTATATACTAAATCTATATTGATAATTCTTTTCCTATTATCTACCTCCTTGGTCCGACAAGTAGCATTAAGGCGAGTTCTACCATTGGTCATCCGTTAAAAAGACTTCTAAGCGAAAGAATTATTAATACATGCAAGACAATATTCTAGAATTGTTATTTTAGTTAGGTTTTATCTCATTATTTGCCTATGGTTCCCACAACCCTAGTTATGGAGTTTAGTTACTCATAGTCATAATCACAATATTAAAATATATTAAATAAGAATTCATGTACTTACTTCAATGAGAAAGAGTAAAATCCGAAAGTTTGCTTGATCCGTCGACATACCTCGCGACGGATCGTCATAGTCACAACGGACCGTCATGGACTCCATCGTCCCATACTTATGAAATTTCTTTTGATGCTCTTCTTCATTACCCTCGACGGCAAGTATGACGGACCTTCATAGGAACAACGGTCCGTCGAGGGTCTTCGTTCCAAAACACTTCAACTCTTGGAATATGGTACTGGGATTACTTCTCTGAACTTCATGACGAACCTGCAGGACGGACCGTCATATACACGACGGATCGTCACAAGCTTCGTAACCCCACACTTGGTCAGACTTTCCCATCTTCCTTCAGCAGTTGCACTACGCTGCCACCTACGGACCGTCATAAGCTCCGTAGGTGGTCTTTTCTGCATTTCTTCGCTCAAAATCTCCGCATTCAGCTTTGGACAGATTTCCTGCAAAATAAAAAGAAACTTATATAAAAATTAGCACAAAAAAACTTTTGGACACACTAAACTTATGGAAAAAGTATTAATAATACCGTGAAACCACGGTATATTAACCGGCTACGTGTGTTACTATCCTAACCCTTATCATTACCTTATATTAAGCATCGTATTCGATATTTGACTAAGTTATTACCTCATACCAATCAGTACTAGCCTATTAGATAGTATACACTAAATCTATGTTGATAATTCTTTTCCTATTATCTACCTCTTTGGTCCGGCAAGTAGCGTTGAGGCGAGTTTAAACGTTTGTCATCCGTTAAAAAGACTTCTAAGTGAAAGAATTATCAATACATGCAAGACAGTACTCTAGAATTGTTATTTTAGTTAGGTTTTACCTCATTATGTGCCTATGGTTCCCACAACCCTAGTTATGGAGTTTAGTTACCCATAGTCCTAATCACAATATTCAAATATGTGGTATAAGAAGTCATGTACTTACTTCAATGAGAAAGAGTAAAATCTAAAAGTTCGCTTGATTAATACACAAAAATCACCAACAATCAATTTATAGAATCTCAAAATAATCAAGAATCTCACAACAGGGCTAAAAAATAATCAAGAGTATAACAATAATCAAGGGCCTAACCAAATAATCTAGAGTCTAACAATAATCAAGGGCCTAACCAAATAATCCAGAGTCTAATCTCAAAAATGACGTTTTTCAAAATATTTATAGAAAGTAAAAACCTACTTAAACAAGGACTCTAATTGCTGGAAATCTGTCAAAACGCGGCTGGATCGACAGACATCGCGATGGATCATCGTGGTCACGACGTCATTGACTCCGTCAACCCATACTTGTGCAATTTCTTCTGGTGCTCTCTTCATTGCCCTGGACGACAGGTATGGCGGATCGTCCCAGGCACAACGGTCCGTTGAGGGTCTCCGTTCCAAAACACTTGAACTCTTAGAATATGGGTACTAGGACTACTTCTCTGAACTTCATGACGAAACTACAGGACAGACTGTCATGGACACGACGGTCCGTCACGCTTTCCGTAACCCCACACTTGGTCAGACTTCCCCATCTTCCTTCAGTAGTTGCACTACGTTGCCACCTACGGACCGTCACAATCTCCATAGGTGGTCTTTTCTGCATTTCGTCGCTCAAAAACCTCCGTATTCATCTTTGGACAGATTTCTTGCAAATAAGGAGAAACATATATAAAAATTAGCACAAAAAGGATTTTGGACACACTAAACTTAAGTAAAAAGTATTAATAATACCGTGAAACCACGGTATATCAACACCCTCAACTTAAATTCGTTGTTTGTCCTCAAACGACGCACTATGACAATACTAAATATCTGTACAATAGTATCCATGTTTTATCTTTTGCAGTCATTTTAGCTATCAATCCTGATTAATCTCATCATATTTATGAATGCTATCACTATTAGGCTTCAATTATGTGGATTCAGACCATGACACAGACTCACCATGCACTAACACCTATCCTCTTCAATTTCTCACCGAGGTGCTAATATTTCTGGTACTGCAACTAGTGTCCTCACTCCAAAAAAAATCCTCATTTTTCACATAATGATTTCAGTTTGAGTATAAGGATAACTTTTCAACACTCACTCTCAGAACAAATTCACACTCATTCATAACTATTGTCATAAGCTTGCCGTTATTTTCACTACTTTAAGTTTTCTATACAACCATTAGGATCACGATAGGACTTTCTTAGCTTGTAACACAGGCTCAGGGTCAGGTAGGGTATATTTAGGTATACTTTAGTGACTTTTTGCCCTCCTTGACATATCAACTAAACATGCCATTTTATATCATTTTATTTTGCCCACTTTCCCATATTCTTTCCCCTTGCTATTTTCCTTTTTTTCTTCATTTGTGCAAGTGACTCTCTTCTTTTCTTGCTTGTATTTCTTGAAAACAAAATTATTATTATTTTTTTTACTTTTCTTTCAACTAATTCTTGAGTCACTTTAATTTTGTTCTTTCTCTGTTTTTGTTATTTCAACCCCACTTTCAAGAGCATTCCTCATAATAGCCACCCTCAAATCATGGCTTTGCCATGAGTCAAAGTATAAAATACCCAAAGTTGGGTCAGGTCCATAAAAAGGTTGTTTACTGCATTAGCCACCCTCAACTTATGCTTTTGGCATAAGCTGAGGTGCACATGTCCAAGGAGGGACCAAGGCCAACACATTATTCCCAGAAAGATCAGCTGGGGTGAAAATGAAAGGTCTAATTTTTAAGCTCAAATCATTTGGATCAAAGAAGGATAATTTCATTTGATTTTCTTTTATTTAGTCTGAAAATGGGCTATATTGAATAAGGGCATATGATCCTTTCCTAATTGTCTATTACAACTTACTTTTAGCAGGAATAACCAGGCAAGTTCTAGCTCAGTACAACTAGTGGACTATTCAAATCTTTCTCACACTCACTTGACATCTCATCACTCTACCAGATTATCAGACACCTAGTTCGAATATTAGACTTAGGGTCATGCAGTGGTGTACCTCTATGTTATGCTTAGAGTCACACATTTATCAATTACTATGCCTAGTCATGCATCATTTTCCATTTTATCAGGATATCATTTTAGCCATCATGCTCCAGAGTTAAACTATGTACTCAAGATATAGACTTGTCGGTTCAACAGAAAAAGTAATCAGTCTCTTGGGGAAAAAGAACACAGGCAAGAAAACCCCAAAAGACGATAGTGAATTGGGCTACTCAGACTTCATCCTAGCACTCACTTTCCATTTACCCCACCCCCAACAAAAAGACATGCAATTGTCCCCAATGCATAAAAAAATTAAAATACTAGAGTGGTAGGTGAAGCAAACCTGGGACGCAAAGCGCCGACGATTAGCAAGCTGGTGGGTCCGGTTACCCGGAACCGACTACCTCTTTAATCTGGACACCCTCAGTGGTGTCCTGAGCATCAACAGCACTATCAGCAATGCCTCACACTATCTCCACAGTTCTGGAGCTAGACGCCCCAGTAGCTAACTCTCCTACTCTCATCTGATGAGCCTCCTCTTCAGCAAGCGAGGCTCTCCTTGCAGTCTCCATCTCACGGCACTCCTTCTGTGCTCGTTCTTCATCCTCCGCTCGACCCCTACGCCTCTTCGCAAGCTCGCGAGGGGGAGGTGGTGGAATCTCTGAAGTGGTGAATAGGGCCGCCATCACTGTGTTTTTTGCAGGCTCTGCAGAAGGGGCCTCAGACTCAGGCACCCTAGCCTCTCAGATGGTATCAATATCTGCGCGAAGACTGTCGACCGCAGCGATAAGAGTCGACACATCCACCGGAGGGGCTGGACGGGCTAGCACCCGCAACTCAAAAGCTTCCAAGTGTTGATGAACCTCAGCGATCTTTCGCTCTGTGTGCTGGACCATTCTCCGCTCCAATCGCTCTTCTGCCTCGACAATAGACCTCTGCATCCAAGGCTGGATATGATGCAGAAGTGTAGCCATTTGCACCTCTAATTTCTAGACCCTAGAAAGAGGGACCAGAGCGGGTAAAGGGGATGAGCGAGAGGAGCTCGGGGCAGTGCTACTACTCGGGATAGACTCGACTGGGGTTGTGTCAGTGGAAGCCGCTTGTGTAGCTGTGCGGGCTTGTGCTACCGTATCAGCCTGATTGTCAACAAGTGGAGGCAACTCTTGATGGGGCCCTCTGCGTGGAGCCACCTCATTGGCCTCATCATTGATGAGGCCGATATCAATAGTGCCCAGAGGTGTCTTGAGCTGATCAACGTGACATATAGGCACACTTGAGGACCTGCATAGAGAAATATCATGCACGGGAAAGGGTAACTAGTTGTGACCTTAAAAGCCCTCTCGTGCATGACCGTCTGTACAAGCGACGCAAAATCCACCTCAAACCCGGCTATCACCGCCGCCATCAGTACTGGTTGATCCCATGTGACGATATTATCAGCGGCTATGGGGGAAAGGCAGTGGCAGACAATCAACCAGAAAAAGTTCGCCGTGAAAGTCAGGTTGGCCTTCTTGATGGCCCCCTTCGGCTCGGTCACCCAGTCGGCACCCTCTCCATTAAAGGACAAGTGTAGAGCCATCCACCTCTTGGTGGTCTCTCTCAGCGATGGCTCCGTAGGAATTGGTTATCTTTAACAATCTGCCATCGGTAGTCAAACTCGGTAGTGAGAGGGGTTCGATCAGCATCAACATCCTCGCTGTATAGAAAACGGCGGATGGCAGGCAGGGAGATATCAACCTGAACACCACGTACTCAGACCTGCTCCTGTGGGGCCTGTTTGGCGGGGGCAGCCCTCCTATCAATCTGTGATCCGAGAGTCTCTACGAGGATGCATAGAACTCTCAGACCAACTCTTCACTATAACGTTTCACCGGACGTGATGTCCACTCCAGTCGATGTCTGGTGAAGAGATTGTGGATCTCAGGCATCGTCGGGAGACTTACTGTAAGGACCCGCCGCTCCAATGTAACTGTCCAAGTCATAAATCCTTTGTCATTCAGGAACTTTGCATCGGAATAGACTTGAAAATGCTCGTCGACACACCACCGGTTGGGCTGGTCAGTAACCGCGGTGAGAGAACGAGCTAGTGAACCGAGTGTGGATTCCGAACTGTTAGCCTCATCAGACGAGGTCGACGCTGCAGTGGTGGCGGGTGCGGGAACCTCAGTAGATCCGAAGGTTTTCTCCGACCATGAAAATCCTAAGGAGCCAGACGCACCTTCTTCATTAGTGGCTGACTCGGAAGGTTTGCCGGTCAGTGTGTGCTCCTCATCATACTGGGAGGTAGTTACTACGCCGGATGCCACCTTTTTGGGTGTGGCTCTAGCAGCACGTGCAACACCGTATGGGGTGGAAGACTTCGGTCGCCCGCGTGCATAGACTCGATCTTGTTATGGTTCCATAGTGGATAGTACCTATAAAGATCAATATTAGTACTAGAAATAGCAAACAAGACAAGAAAAACCACACAACATTAAAAAAATGACATTGCTATCGTAACAGTGAAAGACAATGGACCAGGTGATGTTTCATCATGAGTACGATGGGCTAACAGTGAAAAACAACAGACCAGGTGACGGTTCGTCGTGAGTACGACTGGCCATCGTGGGGTCTGTCGTGTCTTACTTAGACTATGTTTTATATGGAGAACCCTGAAGGAGAGTCTCTGATAATTATTACAGTATGTTTAGGACGGACCGTCACAGGTACGCAGTCCGTCGTAGGTGTTCGTCAGAGGACACTTGAAAAGAAATATGGAGACCCTTAGGAGAGGGGTCTCTGACCATCATAACGGTCATGCAATACGGACCGTTGTGGGTATGACTGTCCGTCATGCTTGTCCATTTGAGGAGACTTAGAAAAATAGAGAGAGACCCTTAGGAACAGGGTCTCTGACAACCAGAATGGTTGTGCAGGACGGATCGTCGTAGGGATGACGGTCCGTCACATGTGTCCGTTGGAGGACACTTAGAAAAAGTGAGAGACCCTCACGAATAGGGTCTCTGACAACCAGAAAGGTTGTGCAGGACGGACCGTCGTGGGGATGACGGTCCATCCCATGTGTCCGTTGAAAAACACTTAGAAAAAGTGAGAGACCCTTAGGAATATGGTCTCTGACAACCAGAACGGTTGTGTAGGATGGACCGTCGTGGGGATGACGGTCCGTCGTATGTGTCTGTTGAAGGACACTTAGAAAAAGTGAAAGACTCTTAGGAATAGGGTCTCTAACAACCAGAACGTTTGTGCAGGACAGACCGTCGTGGGAACGACAATCCGTCGCAGGTGGCCGTTGGTGGACACTTGGAGAAAATTGGACAATGGGGTGTTAGGGTTGTTTGAACGGACCCAACGACGGTCCGTCGTAGGTACGACGCTCCGTAATCGGGGTCTCGTTTTGTAACTCAGTGAAAGAACTGGGGGTGCCCAATTCCTCCCCTATGACCCAAATCGAATTGGTAGTGTTTTAACCTACTTTGGTTAACCCAAATACCTAGTAAACTAGCAATGATAAAACACCTATTTCTAGGGTTTTAACACGGCAATTTCGAGGATTTTTAACCTTGGTCAGACAGAATTTTATTTAAAAAATGAACGTATCAAGAAGAACTAGGGTAATACTAATTGATAAACAATAATTCAATATAAATGAGTAGCAATTAGAGACACACACCTGAGAATTTGAGAAAAACAAGAGGGAAAGGTACTTGGTGATCAAGAAGACACCAACAGCAGCAGCTCCGACTAGTAAATGATGACTTTTAGGACTTTGGAGAATTTGGGGGAAAAAGATCGGTTGTAAGAGAGATTTGAAAGTTGAAAAGGGAGGGAAATTGGAGAAAGAGTGAAAGAATGGGGTGAAATGAAGGGGTGGGGGTTTTAAATGATGAATTTTTTAAAAACTCCAGCAGGGTCGGGTTGGGTACGCTTCATTAAAAACACGACGATTCCCCGACAACGGAGCCAAAATTTGATACGCTCAAACTTATTTTCAAATAAGAAGTAAAGCGGTCATATCAAGTAAATAACCCAACTAATGAGGTTGGGATCGTTCCCATGAGGAAAATAGTTTACACTTAACTTCAATCTATTAGTACTATTGTTAAGTCAATTACTTCCTTTGAAAGCAAAAATGATAAAAAGGGGGGTTTCTATTCTCAAATAAATGAAAATAACTAGCGAAATTAAAGGAGACAACTAACAGCTTCGAATGTTAGAGTTTAATCAATTAATCAAAGTAACTAGGGTTTACGTGTTCCCCGCAGGTTCATAACTTGATAAGTCTAACTATAACAATTCTTTCCTAGTATCTTGCATGCAAAGTGATAAGTTATGTATTTCCAAATCCTTGGTTCATCTAGAGAATTTCACTCCGCACCTTGGTCAAGCTACGTGTGTTGCTATCCTAACCCTTATCTTTATATCATATTAAGCATCGTATTTGATATTTGACTAAGTTATTACCTCGTACCAATCATTACTAGCCTATTAGATAGTATACACTAAATCTATGTTGATAATTCTTTTCCTATTATCTACCTCCTTGGTCCGGCAAGTAGCATTAAGGCGAGTTCTAACGTTGTCCATCCGTTAAAAAGTACTTCTAAGCGAAAAAATTATCAATACATGCAAGACACTATTTTAGAATTGTTATTTTAGTTAGGTTTTACCTCATTATTTGCCTATGGTTCCCACAACCCTAGTAATGGAGATTAGTTACCCATAGTCATAATCACAATATTCAAATATGTGGTATAAGAATTCATGTACTTACTTTAATGAGAAAGAGTAAAATCCGAAAGTTTGCTTGATTAATCAACAAAAATCACCAAAAACCAATTACAAGAATCTCAAAATAATCAAGAATCTCACAAAAGGTCTAAAAAATAATCAAAAGTATAACAATAATCAAGGGCATAACCAAAACACTTGAACTCTTTGAATATGGGTACTAGGACTACTTCTCTGAACTTCATGACGAACCTGCAGGACGGACCGTCATGGACACGACGGTCCGTCACTCTTTCTGTAACCCCACACTTGGTTAGACTTCCCCATCTTCCTTCAGCAGCTGCACTACGCTGCCACCTGCGGACTGTCACGAGCATTACGGACTGCCACAAGCTCCGTAGGTGGTCTCTTCTGCATTTCTTTGCTCAAAAACCTCTGCATTCATCTTTTGACAGATTTCCTGCAAATAAGGAGAAACTTATATAAAAATTAGCACAAAAAGGCTTTTGGACACACTAAACTTAAGGAAAAAGTATTAATAATACCCTGAAACCACAGTATATCACCCACCAACTCACTCAAAAAGGGGACACTTGTTGAATCACCTCACAAGTAATTCGGGGGGGGTGGACTTGCACCCTCAACGTGTGCCTCCACTTCTAGTGTGGCAACCTCCTCAATTTCCATCTCAACATCTTCGTAAATATGATCCTAAGCTTGGGGATGGATTGATGGCCTTGGCTCAGCCACGCCTGAGTAGTATACTTAGTGTGTTATTCCTCGTTCTACCCCTATGCCTACCTCTTCCCTGACTTTGAATTTTCCTCGGCCTCTAACATTTGGTTCCACCACCAGAACTAGTATTATGACTAGTTTGGTCCTAGTATCTATCATATGTGGGTTGAAAAATGAAGAAGGTTCGATACAAATTTGGATCGCCAAATACCAATTAGAATCAAGTTATAACACGAAGATAAAGAAAGTATATGATTTACTTGAAGCCTATAGCCTTCTGAAGATATCGTCTTTGTATCTTTCCGCAAAACTCTACTAGCCCCGTTTTGATTGATGAGATCGACATATCAAGGGTTTTGATACCAATTTCATCATTACCCCCATCGCGAGTGGCACCCACTCTAGGCCTTCGATTGGAGAGCAAACTACCAATCAAAAATATTATCCTACAAACCATTATAAAAAAACCAATTCATGATATAAAACACTAGGAAAAACAAATTTAGATATAACTAAAAGATTGAATTTCTATAAAATACACTAGACAACCAATAACAATGAAGAATAAACTCCCTGGAACCTAAAAGGCATAGTACCAAAGCGTCTAACAATCTAAGAGAGGGGAGACAAACCTAAAAATAAATATGGAAAACATAAGTCTTGAACAATTAAGTCTGAATAATGGACTAAGAAGGAAGAGAGGAATTTGTAGTAGCCCATAAGAAGTGGCTCATCATTGGATTAAAATAGCTCAGGTCTCAGAGTTGAGGTTGCAAAGCAGCTGCCTAAGATGTCATGTACTCAAAATTAAAAGAGCATGTGCAATATTTTACACAATTACAGTGTACTGATAGGATCATCAAATAGTTCCAGTATTTTATATATGGACATGTAACAATAACTCAATATGCACATAATACACAAGTACAATATAGTTAAGAAGTTATATGAATAATTGCATGAGTCATCAGAACATAACATGAAAATCTACTTCTCATAAAGAACCTACTTATACAAACTATTAATGTATCGTTGTGGTATCTAATCCTAAGTTAATGTATTTGTGTGGTACTCGTTGCCATTGTACTTTTGTGGTACCCTTTCCAGATGTTAGTATATTGACATTGAACCCATTGTATATGTTATTGTACTAGTGTGGTACCCTTCCATGTATTAATTTATTGGCATTGCACCTGATCCCAATCATCAACACTCAACACAATTACAAACTAAAATGAATCACAATCAAATATGTACATTCATGAACACATTCATTACATTTGGTTGAAAACGTCTTCCATTTCACATTATGTCCTTCAACCTTCCCTTATCATATATAATCTATGCAACAATAACAACACACTTAACAAGCACATGTATCACATACTAGAAAATAAAAACCATCACCTAACTTGAGTCAAGCCATGAAAATTCTGAAGACGTAGAGTTTTTAATATGTTATGAATTTCAGCTTGGTCTAATCAATAATAAAAACACAATAACCAATCAAATATGACTTAACAATATTTTATAACAAAATTTTAACCTTAGGACATTTCCATGATCATTCTACCAAACAAGGGTTCTTTCCACCATTAATTTATGTGAAACCCCTTCGCAAAGATTAAAAACCTAGATGTTAAGGATTAAGAATCAAAATACAAGTTGAGGAAGTAGTTAACTTACATTTACCAAAGATTTCGGTGGAAAAACCGAACTAAACTTCCCTAAATTTCCCTTCCCAATATAAAGAATGAAAGGAGTTTTGGAGACTTCTCTTGCATGAAACCCAAACTAACCTCACTTAGCGGCCCAACTCACTATAGCGGTGCAAAAATAGTTGCCCATCTGCTATGAAAGGAATTAATTTATCCCACTATAGCAGTGTGACACCATATAACAGCTTGCACGGAGATATAGACTCACAAAACGCTCCCCAAGCTCCAACTTCGCAACACACCAAGCTCCATCTTGACATTTTAAACCATTATCTTCATGTCAAGTTCTTTCTGAAACTTTGTTCACCCAAATTCAATTTTGAACGGCATTATGTATTTCTTAATGTCTTAGATACTAGAAAGCACCATCAAATGTTAGACATACCACCTCATCTATTCCTAAATTTACCTAGAACCCACGTCACTCATATTTCATCTGAGTCTGGCCTTGCCTAGGATGTTTTTTGATCAAATTCTTTATTCATTGGTCTCCCCGTAACAATTGGAATGGATCATTACATACATCTTGTAACCGGTCTCATTGTGGCACTGCAACCTCAAGTTGTATCACTGACGGCCATTCAAGTAAGATTATTAGTGTAAGGGAATAATAACACCCTTTACATAAAGAACCTTATATATATTTGATGACCCCTATAATAGGAACACCCTAATAAGGTTTTCGAGGCGCGTGGATGTATTGAGTTGGCATACAATTTAGTAGAATGTGACAGGTCTTGTAACTAAAAGTTAAATCTATTAGCAAATTATCTTTCTATACTTGGAAGGATCATGCAATGGTTTTCCAATTGTAGAAGTAAGTTTTGGATTATGTTTCAATTGAAATATTGTTGGATCTCCTATTAGGTTTGAATATGTTCATTGAGATGTCATATGGTTAAATTCATCTCCCTTGCCTTGTTAGAACTGCAGGTCTGTAAAAATATTGAAGAGCCTTTACGTTCAAATAACAGTTGTTTCTTATTATTTAAAAGTGTATAAGTTTGTGAATCTCATAGTCTAAAGAGAAAATTACATTCGATTCCTACTCTTTCAATTTACAAAAATTTCTTTTAATTTTTGTCATTCGGATATAGCTCATTCATTCATATACATAAAATTTCATACATTAGAAAACATATGTGTTGAGATTAAAAAGGAAAATAAATTTAGAATTAAAAGTCAATTCCTTAAATCAAGTAAATCAAATTGATGTCAATCCCTCTCAGATCATAATACATTCAAACAATTCAAATTTTAAATTTTCTTCTGTCAAATCGTAAAATTCATAAAAAGGTCGAAAATAGTAGTTGATACATAATAAATATATCTATTTTCTGAGACATTTAGATATGAAAATACACCAGAACCCATAACAATAAAAAATCAAAACAAATCAACTAGTTACTCTATCAATTTTGTGTCATAGACACAACTATGGATATGATGCAACCTAATATTGTTATAAAACGTTAGGGTTTATGTATCAAAATAACATTTAATAATGTCTACAGACACATAATCTTCTAGTTGAATAAGTTTTTGTTTATGTATCTAGTAGTAAAAGATAAAGAGATTTGTAATAGTTATATATTTGATACATAACAATGAACATGATACATTACTAATTTTTTGTTTCAATATATTATGGTTATGCATCAAAACCAATATTTGAACACGATATATACATTGTGTAGTATAAAATTGTAATGAATCATAATTTTGAAATTAAGTCATTATACATTAACTTATGAAACAAAAAAACTATATACATCAATAATCCAAATCGATATTATTAGAAAAAGATGAACAACAAAAAAACAAAAAATCAATAATCTAATCCATTGAAAGCAAAATAAAAACAAAAACGACGAAGAAATCCTTCTACACATTCTCTCTTGTTCTATATCAATTGTCGTAGCTATTTTTTCGCTTTCAACAATTGAGTCACTTATGAATCTCAACCCAAAGCCTTTACCGGAGTCACCATCAACTCACTTACCTTTGGCTTAAATGTTGAATCACTTCCATTCTTGGTGTTTTATAAGTGACTTAATTTTCCATCACCTCATAGTATACTTGTCCTTCGAATTCACCTTCGATATGAGTCAATAGTCACACCAACACCAATGAGCTAGGTAATGTGTTTGTGACTGCATTCACATTTAGCCTAGTTATGAGGGAAATGTTTGCCCGCGGATGGAATATAAACACACATTGTATCAATTGTATAGAGTGGAATACAATATTGGTTCAATAAAGAAAGTCTTCTCCCACCAGTGCATAGTTCAATTGTGCATTGTAGACTACAATTAAGCTAACATCTTTCTTCATACTAAATATACTTTCAATTCATATTGTGATGCTTTACTCTTACTTTTAAATATATAGTTTGTTTTCTACCTTATAAAAAATGTTGTAGTCAAAATCTCATTAAAAATCTATTGTTTCATGGTCTGTTTTTATGATAGTACCATTTAATATTTATTTAATATTCTTTTGTTTCAATTTATATGAAGATATATTTTTTTGGGAAAATTTTACATATAGCTACCATAGTTAAATAAATTATTCTCCTTAGCTAAAGTTTCCATAATTACTGATCGTAACTATATTCTTAAGTTGCTACTGTGGTGCTCAGTATTCGATTGTATAATTCTTTTTTGTTGCAAAGTTTTATACAAAATTGAATTCAATTATTTTGAAAGCTAATGGCAGCAATCTCGGCTAGAAAACGGTATAAAATTTTTACTTCACGGAATGTTAGCTCGTTAGATTTTCCTACAAATTATATCTTCTTCGTACAATCCAATCTCGGAGATAACTTACTTTTCTTGTCTAGTAACATATATTTTATTTGCATCGTACTTTTTATTTTCATTCATGTAGACAAAGAACTTGAAAAAACAGAACAATAGAACCGATTTGTATATGTAATTGTATAAATTCTCCATTAATAATTGGTGTTTCATTCTAACAGTTGTTTGCAATTGTATTCTAATAGACCGAGAATTAACTAATTTTAATCCGCAATTGGATAATTTCTCAATTGATAATTTGTTTTGGTTGAAGAAATTGTTTTCACTTGTATGTAAATTGATCAAAAGAGACGACTTGATATATCAATTTGAGTGCGTAAATTTATAGTAGATTATACAATTGAATTTGTCTGTAATCTTATAACTATATTCATCAATGATTGTTTATAGACTGGGATATATTATATATGTATAATTTACATTATTTGTAGAATCGTATAAGTTAGTGTTTGTATGTGTATAACTAGACTTGATGGGATTAGTTCTTGTATGTGTATAATTGATTGTTGAGGGGTAAATTATGTGGAAAAGTTGTTTGTATAAGCTAACTAATTACTTTTATAGTTGTATAATTGACATAAATTTTCTTCACATTTTTTTCTTTGTGATTTCATCATTGTTTTTATTTGTATTTGCCTATCACTGAAATTTCTTTTGATATAAGATTTTTAGATTTGTAGACTTGTATAATTTGACTATTGACTTGTATATTTTTTATATGTATAATTTTACATTAGTTATTTTGTGGAAATATTATATGTTTAATCTGTGTTTGTATATTTTTGAATTCATGTTTGTATATGTATACATGACTTATTTCTGTCTATACATAATTGTCTTCCATCTGTATTTTGTTAATACATTCTGAATAATGGGATGATGCAAACTGTTACATTGACTATGTTGTAGAGGGGATACCATTCAGAGAAAATGTGTTTACAAATATATAAATTTATACGAATAACAAACCTCAAGAGTAGATGTGAAAACAACAAAATATACAATAGTAAATCTGAGCTTGAAAGATTTATAGAAATAATATTATACAATTTAAATAACAATTATATTATTATACAATGTACTTTCTTTTGCCTCATAAATATACAATTGAATTCGTATATACAAAATGAATTTGTATAAAAATATATAATATATCGTAGATCCAAAATTCAAAATTTTGTACAAATTACCTCAACTGTTTCACCATATTCATCTTAGATACACAAATCTAAAAATCTTATATCAAAAGAAATTTCAGTGATAGGCAAATACAAATAAAAACAATGATGAAATCACAAAGAAAAAAATGTAAAGAAAATTTAAATGTAAAACAATTACCTATAAATTTGGAATCATGATGGAGAAGGAATGAGTAAAAATTTCAAAATTTGAACTCAATTTTAATTGAGAGAATAAAGGAGAAAATAAGGAAAAGTGATTAAAGAGAGAGAATAGACCCATTTGTATATAAGGAAAATAATGCTATACACAGTCATACAAACGTGATTATCGAAATTAAATGGATGCCAGTGAAAATAGAAACAAACATTAGCTATGTTAGATAATTAAGTAATATAAATTTACTTGACTATGTAATTTTCCCTACTTCTTTTAGTTAGTCCCAAAAATATATCATAATTTCTTATTTGGAAATTATTTTTGCTACCGAAATTTTACCAAAGTAGAGTTTCACTAATTTGACAAAAAAAATCCACAAGTGTATTTTTCTATTTAACAAGTCAAAAATTTTAACGGCTGTTTTGAAACACGACAAAGTCTTCCTATATTTTTAAGACAACTCATAAAGTTATATTACTAACAGTAGATCTTGTTTTTACTCAATATTTTTAAGAGATAACTACATACTAGTACAACTCATAAAGTTATACTACTAACAATAGATTTTATGTTTTACTCAATTTCATGAAATTCTCCGTAATGTATCTCCAGCATCCTAACTAGATTCTTCTTATTTTTTTCATTCACAAACCACATTATTGATAACTTATTTTTGCTAACTTCTACCATAAAAAACCTAATAGACCCACCTACTCCAATTTCAATAATGTTTCAAAAAATCATCTCAATAATTTATTTTCGGTCTCCATAGGGGCGGAGCTATAACCATCGAAGGTTGTTCAGCTAACCACCCCTTCGTCGGAAAATTAGACATAAAGAGGTCAAATTCTTGATTTAAGGTATAAATAATTAATGTTGAACAACTTTGACATAAACTCTTTGGTGGCACAGTGGTAAAGCTTGTTCATTTCCACCCTTGCTCAGTAGGTTCGAATCCTTGTTTTGATTTTATTTTGAGAGCAGAATACAACCATACGCCATTATTAAACCTTTAATAATATAGAGTAACACATATGAATAAATTATTTTAATTTTGAAATAGTTAGGAATTGTTTTTATTTTATTTTATTTTATTTTGAGAGCAGAACACAACCTCACACACCATTATCATGTTACTCATGTTTCTTAATTAGTAATATTAAAATTTTAATAATTTAAAGCAACATATATGAATAAATTATATTATATTTGAATATTTAGAAATCATGTATTTCTAATTTTTATCTAAGATATAATGCACTTCCGAAATGTGGAAAAAAAGGCAACATTTTACATTAAAATTTTGTGTTTATATATGTTAACAACTTTAAATCCAAATCTAAAATCAATACATGCGTTTTATCTTCTTCTTTTTCTTAAGAAAAAGTTTTTTTACTAGTGTGATTTATATTTTGTAAAGCTAGACGAGTTTGTTCTATAAATATTTTACTTTTAGAAAAATAATCATATGTTTTTAGCATATAAAATCAATGCATTAAAAAGAATAAAAAGACTCGACTGTTTATATTTGATACTGACAAATGTTGAGATGGTTCATGATAGAATCACAAGATTAAATAAATAACATTCAACTAACTTATTAAAAAAATCTTCAACACACTTGATGAAATTTCTAACTCGATCCGTGGGTCTCAATCTTAGTCGACTTACCAAAATCAATTATTTTTCACCTTACTTTATCATGAAACTTTATTATTGCTAACAACATATTCTTATTAGTTCAGAAACCCACAGAGAATTGGTGTCTAACCATTTTTGAAGTTCAAAACTTCAACTTTTGAAAATCAAATTTATGCAAATAATCTCTTCTTGGAGTGAGTATTATGTTGGGAAAGACAAGGCACTAACAAAGAATGTCTGACAGGATAACAACAGAAGAATACACAAGTCTATACTTTCCCTTCTTGATTTGAACCAAGAGAAGACAAACAACCACAAGCAATATGATAGTAAGGCAGCAAGTAATTCAACCAAACAAATATAACAAGGCAATAATAAACCAATCACACAAGACACCAAGATTTACGTGGAAAATCCTTCGATGTGAAGAGTAAAAAATCACGGGACCAAAAGCTCCACTATAATCACCAAGAGTTACAATATTGTTCTCCAAAATTGGCCACAAAACAAGTGTCAAACAACGAGCAACAACAAAATAAGATTGAACCAAATCTAGAGAATTAAAGGAGCAAAATCACCAATTTCGCAACTACTGTTCACGACAGCAAAACTGAAGCTGCAGACCACCAAATCCAACTCTGTCAGCTCCTAATCAAATATTGAGATGAAGATAATATGCTGCCCAAAAATCAGCTCAATCGAATAAGAAATGAAGCGGGAATCGCAATTTGAAGTTGGCTGTTAGGGCTTAATTTTGACTGCGAAAACTGCTCTCTTTCTCTCTTTTTGGTTGCTGAAAAAAAAAACTCTCTGTGTATTTGAAAATAAGACCTAAATAGTCTTATATTTGCCTCATAAGGATGGGCCTATGAGCAAAAATGGGTTGGTCCAAATTGGGCTTTTATTTATCCACATAGGAATGGAAAAATGGTCCATAACCCAACAATTCTCCCCCTCACGACTATGTGGAGGAGACCGCCATCCCGACGACCATGCAACAATCTTCAAACTTCCCTCTTGGCAAAGCTTTAGTCATCATATCGGAACCATTGTCATTTGTATGAATCTTTTCAAGTTCAAGCAACTTAGAATCCAACACATCTCGAATCCAATGGTATCTCACATTAATGTGTTTAGACCGACCATGAAACATAGAATTCTTGCCAAGATATATAGCACTTTGACTGTCACAATAAAGCACATACCTCTCTTGAACACAACCAAGTTCCCCCAAGAATCTCTTCATCCAAAGCAATTCTTTACAAGCTTCAACGACAGCAATAAGCTCAGTTTCTGTAGTAGATAGAGCAACACATTTTTGCAACCTAGATTGCCAAGACACAGCTCCCCCTGCAAAAGTAACCAATTACCCTGAAGTAGACTTGCAAGTATCAACATCACCAGCCATGTCTGAATCAGTATAACCACAAAGAATAGGCTTCCTTGTACCAAAACACAAACTCAGACTAGAAGTGCCACGGAGATATATCATAACCCACTTCACATCATTTTTTTCCAATGTTCTCTTCCCGGATTAGAAAGAAAACGGCTAACAACTCCAACAGCGTGAGCAATATCCGGCCTTGTACAAACCATCGCATACATCAAACTACCAACAGCTGAAGCATAAGGAACTTTCTTCATATCTTCCTTCTCGTCATCACTAGACGGACACTGTTTCGTGCTCAATTTGAAGTGCATAGCTAAAGGTGTACAGACAACCTTAGCTTTGTCCATGCTGAATCTGCGAAGTACTTTCTGAATGTACTTCTCTTGTGATAATACCAATTTCTTGGCCTTTCTATCACGGACAATCTGCATGCCAAGAATCTGCCTTGCTGGTCCTAAGTCTTTCATAGCAAAAGACTTACTCAACTCTTGCTTCAACTTCTGAATCCTGCAAGTATTATGACCAACAACAAGCATGTCATGAACATAAAGCAACACAATAATAAAGTCACCATCAGAGAACTTTTGCACAAAAACACAATGGTCTGAAGAAGTCTTCTTGAAGCCCTGCTGACTCATAAAAGAACCAAACTTCCTGTACCACTGCCTGGGAGCTTGTTTCAAACCATACAAGCTCTTCTTCAATTTGCAAACATAATTCTCTTACCCTTGACTTCAAAACCTTCCTGTTGCTCCATATAAATTTCTTTATCTAAGTCACCATGGAGGAAAGCAGTTTTAACATCCATTTGCTCAACCTCTAAATCTAGACTTGCAGCCAAGCCTAGAACCACACGAATGGATGACATCTTCACAACTGGAGAGAATATCTCATCAAAATCAACTCCCCTTTTCTGATTAAATCCCTTGACAACTAATCTAGCTTTGTACCATGGAGCTGGATTACCATCTTCATGTTTCACCTGAAAAACCCACCTGTTTTTCAAAGATTTTCTGTCTTTAGGTAACTTAACCAAATCAAAGGTATGATTATCATGCAAGGATTTAATCTCATCTTCCATAACATCAAACCACCTTTATTTTTCTTCACTTTCCATGGCCTCATCAAGACTCTCAGGTTCTCCCCCGTCAGTCAAGAGTACATACTCATTAGGAGAATAACGAGATGAAGGAATTCTCTCTCTACTAGATCGTCTGAGAGAACTCTCTGGAGCATCTATAATTGGTTGTTGGACAACCACATCATCTTGCACTGGAGCATCAACAACATCATGCCGGTCATTCTGAACATGATCACCATCTTCATTATCAACTTGATTTTCATCATTATGAAGATTTTCTTCCGGTGCAATAGTTAAAGGAACTGGATCAACATCAACTAAGCTCTCACTACTCTGAAAATCAGCCTTGTCAGCTTTGTCAAAATCTTCAATTGTTTGGTCTTCAAAGAACATAACATCACGGCTTCTAACAAGTTTCTTCTCAACAGGATCATAGAAACGATAGCCAAATTCATCTTGACCATAACCAATGAAGATACACTGCCTAGTTTTAACATCCAACTTTGACCTTTCATCCTCAGGAGCATGTACAAAGGCTTTACACCCAATGACTCTAAGATGATCATAAGAAACATTCTTACCACTCCAAACTCTATCAAGGACATCACCATCTAAAGCAACAGCAGGAGATAAATTGATAACATAAGCAGCAGTATTAAGTGCTTCTGCCCAAAAGGAATCTGACAGCTTAGCATCTGAAAGCATACATCTAACCCTCTCAACTAGAGTTCTGTTCATCCTCTCTGCTAAACCATTTAACTAAGGAGTCTTTGGAGGAGTTTTTTGATGCCTAATACCCTTCTCTCTGCAATATCTATCAAAAGGACCAATATACTCACCACCATTATCTAAGCGGATGCATTTCAATGTCTTCCCTGTTTTTCTTTCAACCAAGGCCTGAAAAACTCTTGAACACATCAAGTACTTGATCCTTGGACTTCAAAGGAAATACCCAGAGTTTGTGAGAATGATCATCAATAAAAGTCACAAAGTAAAGTGAACTACCATGAGATCTTACCTTAAAAGGATCACACAAATCAGAATGTACCAACTCCAGCAAATCAAGCTTTCTTGAAGGCGGGTGACTCTGAAAAGAAGCTCTTTTCTGTTTACCGGATAAGCAATGAACACATTTCTTCAACTTTGCTTGTTTCACTCCAGAAAGCAAATTTTTCTTAGCCAAACTATCAATCCCCTTCTCGCTCATATGACTCAGCCTTCTATGCCATAACTCTGATGAAGTATCATTCTCAACCAAATTTACTGAGTCTCTGGACATGGAGCCCTGAAATACATACAAGTTAGACAACTTGTAACCACGGGCCACAACCATCAAACCTCTAGTAAGCTTCCACTGGCCAACACCAAGTGTATTAACATAACCGTCATCATCACGATATCCCACAGAAATCAAATTCAAGCAAACATTTGGAGCATGCTTGACATTATTGAGAACTAGTTTGGAACCATTGTTACTCCAAACAAACTGTCCCAATGCCAATAACTTCAACTTCATGATTATTGCCCATTTTCAACATTCCAAAATTACCTGGAGTATAAGAAGAAAATAATTCCTTCTTTGGCGTGACATGAGATGTAGCACCAGAATCCACAAACCAGCTAGACTCATCACGAACAAGATTAATGGCATTTGCATCACAAGAAACAAGAAGATCATCATTAGCAACAACAGCAACACGATTTTCATTATTGCCTTCTCTCTTTTGTTGTCTCATATCTCTCTTGTGCTTGTAACAATATTTCATGATATGCCCATTCTTGTGGCAATAGTCACATGTAATATTCTTGTATTTAGACTTTGACTTGCTTCTACTTTTACCTCTATCATTTTGACCTCTGGACTTGTTTCTCCCCCTATCTTCAGTAACCAAAACATCAGAGTGTGAAGCTGAAGAAGATGAGGCTTGAGATCTTCTTCTCATTTCTTCATTCAAGACATGACTCTTAGTATATTCCATGGTTACGAAACCACTGGGAGCAGAATTAGTCAAAGAAACTCGAAGAGTTTCCCAAGAGTCTGGCAGAGTATTAAGAAGCCAAAGTCCCTGTATCTCATCATCAAACTTTACACCAATTCCGGACAGCTAGTCAAGAACACCCTGAAAATCATTAATATGATCAGAAATAGGAGTGCCCTCTTTATACCTGATATTCATTAATTGTTTCAATAGGAACAACTTGTTGTTGCCAGTCTACGAAGCATAAAGTGTCTCGAGCTTGTCCCACAAACTTTTGGCATGTGTCTCATTCACAATATGATTTATAACATTATCTTCAACCCATTGTCTAATATAGCCATAAACATACAGATGCTCAAATTCTCATTCTTCATCATTCAAAGACTGAGGCTTATTAGAAGCAAACACAGGTAAATGCATCTTCTTGACAAATAGAAGATCTTTCATCTTGCCTTTCCAAATATGATAGTTACTACCATTTAAACACACCATTTTGCTCGTATTTGCCTCCATCATTCAAAACGACAATCAAAAATAACCAATGCTCTGATACCACTTTGTTGGGAAAGACAAGGCACTAACAAAGAATGCCTGACAGAATAACAGCGGAAGAATACCCAAGTCTATACTTTCCCTTCTCGATTTGAACCAAGAGAAGACAAACAACCACAAGCAATATGATAGTAAGGCAGCAATTAATTCAACCAAACAAATATAACAAGGCAATAATAAACCAATCACACAAGACACCAAGATTTACGTGGAAAACCTTTCGATGTGAAGAGTAAAAAACCACGGGACCAAAAGCTCCACTATAATCACCAAGAGTTACAATATTGTTCTCCAAAATTGGCCACAAAACAAGTGCCAAACAACGAGCAACAACAAAATAAGATTGCACCAAATCTAGAGAATTAAAGGAGCAAAATCATCAATTTCGCAGCTACTGTTCATGACAGCAAAACTGAAGCTGCAGACCACAAAATCCAACTCTGTCAGTTCCTAATCAAAGATTGAGATGAAGATAATATGCTGTCCAAAAATCAGCTCAATCGGACAAGAAACGAAGTGGGAATTCGCAATTTGAAGTTGGCTGTTAGGGCTGAATTTTGACTGCGAAAACTGCTCTCTTTCTCTCTTTTTGGTTGCTGAAAAAAAAAAACTCTGTGTATTTGAAAATAAGACCTAAATAGGCTTATATTTGCCTCATAAGAATGGGCCTATGAGCAAAAATGGGTTGGTCCAAATTGGGCTTTTATTTATCCACATAGGAAGGGAAAAAAGGCCCATAACCCAACATATTATTGTATAACATGAATTACGCATTGAGGAACCTAATTTTTAAAATTTGGGTGATTTAGCGTAGCATTTGAGATATTCTTTGATGAATCTAGAGCTTGGATTCAAGAAGAAAAAAACAAAGTCAGTTTTCTTTTATAATAGTTTATAAGATTGTATATTAATGTATGAATGTACAAATATTTCCTCTTATAATTTGGTATATTACTGTATTTCAAAATTTTCAATATGTTTGTAAAAATAAAATAGGAAATGTTTTAAATATTATTGTATACCGGATGTACATTATTGTATACCTAATTGCTTTTTGGGCTTAAGATTTGTGACAATAGGTTTTGATTATGTTTTTTTTTTTTTTTTGGCAATGTATAAGCTAAACAAAAGCAATAATTTTCTAAAATTTTTCCTATTTTAAACTTTGCCCTAATTTAAACTACATCATATAAATTGTGATAGAGACAATACATGTTTGGGATATCACAATAGATAAACAACATACAGTAGAGATCTTTTCTGAACGTTATTAAATATTCTCTCAACTTTTTCCCTCAACGATACTAATATATAGGTTAGTGTCTATTAGTCACACCCAAATGATCCGGCCCATCTGGTTTTGCTGAAAGCATATGTATGGTGAAACATATTCAATAACTACCCTTATTTAAGTAGTTGCTTCATTTGTTTCGACATTTATCCTATAATTAAGTTGCTATATATAAATAGCAACTACGTATTCAATTTTTTAAAATAGTTACATTTATTTCAACACCTGCTGCATAATGTGTCGTGGATTTACAACACTTTTGAATTTTAAAACTTAATTATATTTGTTTAAGATTTTAGGACTTTTAGTCGATTTGATGTGATTCGATATCTAAGTAGAAGAAAGAGGAGCAGTTCAACTATTTATGTGATTTACGGTTCATGATTTGAAGTTTTGAACTATGAATTGTAGATGGAGGGAAATAAAGAGGCTATGCAGAATTCATGAGGATTACGAGTGAGTAGTCTTGTCATACACAACGTACCCTTAAATAGAACTACGATCCAACACTACTATTTTTCTAATTTGTTTAAGTAAAGTTTTTAATCCCAATAAATATTTCTCCTAGGTTTTGTTTTACACTCATGATGCTCATCCAATGCAGAAAACAATTACTTCTTGTGTGTGTTCTTAATTTTGATTTTGAGTGAGTTTCTACTATTCATCTTGTGAATGTAGGTAGGGTTATGCTTATTATTGTATTTTATTTATCTTTGATTGTTATCATTTATACACGTATGAGCTAGTAACTAAACCCGAAACTAGCCAGGATTAATGTATAGGAAGTTAGGAACCATGAAGAGTTGGCGAAGTAGACCTAATATCTTGGAAAGTATTTGCATTTACCTTCGTCTTGATTGATTTTAACGGTTGCAAATTTTAAAACTTGTCCTATTCTTACTTGCTAGACCAAATGGGTAAGAATAGAAAAACAAATTACCAATTAACCTTCATCGAATAGCTTGACTTTGTCCGAAAATAGAAAATTTGGGATGAAGGATAAGGTTTAGTAATGATAACATCCATAGACGAAAAAAGTTGTGTGGTGACATTCATCTACTTCATCTAGAACAACCACTTACGTATTAAATTACCTATCTTGCATTTCATACACTAGTAAATATCACTAATATCTGGTCTTACTAAGTTATGAATCACAAAATCTTGATATCATCTCTCATTTGTTTTAAAGCATGTTCACTTAGATTCTTTGTCAATTACTTCCCTGTTTAACAACACAAGTTTAAAAGACATTTTGGTACTTTTAACATAATTTTAATTTAGAAGCACAAGATTGAAAAATGTGTGAAAATGGCGGGTTCCACTTCAAACTATTTAGTGAAGATTGTCAATAGAGCACAAATAACCGGAATTGTTGTTTTTATTTTATTTAGTTAAACAGTCGTATATATGGAAGATATATAGAGAACATCAAAACAAACTCGTGATTCCAATTGATGTTTAAATTGAGCAATAATGATGCTCGTGCAATTAAGGAGCTAGGAAGACACAATTGTAAAGCAATTACAAGTTTAAACTGTAGAGTATATATTGAGGAGGAGCTATTGAATGCTAATTACAAAATAGAGAAACAAGCTAAGTGTGTAGTTTATGGTGAGTTTCCAAGTGATAAGAAATCTATGAATTGTGCATCAGATCACAAGTTGGTGATCAATTCATGATCTCTTATTGTATTGAGTTGTAAAAAGTCAAACAGTTACTATTATATTGCAGCTGGCTTGATGATTTTTGTTGTCTATATTTTCTTGCCATATTATATAACATGCCAATGATTTTTGAGAGCATTATATTGTAGAAAATATGGAAGGAAAAATAATATCTTTAGAGAACGCTCAAGTTTATTATAGGCTACTTAAGGCCACTTAAGATGATTATAATCATTAATTACATCACTATTTAGACTACTCAAAATAGAAAACAAAAAGTCTTGCACAAATAACTAAATACATATATCACAATTTACTAGATACATGTACTACGAAATTCTAAAGAGACTTCTTGAAAAATTAAGAGACAATTTCGAAAGACTAAACATTGATGCATTAATTTCAACACTCCCCCTTAATGCATTTGCTTGATAACTCCAATGCATTCTCGAAGATAGCAATTTTTTTCTCTAGGAAGTGCTTTGGTGAAGATGTCACCAAGTTGTTGTCCTGTCTGACAATAATGCAACTGCATTTAGCCTTTCTCTTGTGCTTCTCGGATAAAATGATACTTGATGGAAATATGCTTTGATCTTTCATGGCTGACTGGATTCTTGGCAATTGCAATTATTGATTTGTTATCACAATACAGAACAATCTCTTTTTTTTTGTTTTTCACCAATGTCTTCAAATATTCTAGTAAGTCAAATAGCTTGAGAAGTAGCCTTAGATGCTGAAACATATTCTACTTCGACAGTGGATTGAAAAACAACACTTTGTTTTTTTGATAACCAAGAACAAAAACTTGATCCAAATAAGAAAGCATAACCATAAGTACTCTTCATATCATCTATACCAATTAAGTTCAAATCTCCACCAAATTTGAACATTATCCCATAATCCATTGTTCCTTGCAAGTAGCGTACAACACGCTTTGCAGCTCCAAAATGCACTTGTCTTGGTTCTTGCATGAATCTGGATTATAAACTAGCAGCAAACATAATATCTGACCTTGTTGAAGTAAGATATAGCAAATTTTCAATCAAACTCCTATAAAGTGAGCTATTAACTCTCTTTTCTCCATCATCTTTTCTAAATTTCTCATTTGCTGCTAATGGTATGGCCACACACCTGCAATCCATCATTTTAAATTTTTGAAGAATACTTTTAGTATACTTCTTTTGAGAAATAAAATTCCTTCTTTCACTTGAGAAACTTCGATGCCTAAGAAATAATTTAGCAACCCAAGATCACTCATTTCATAAGTTTGCGTCATATCTTGTTTGAAATTTTGCTTCATCTTTACATCATTTCATGATAAAGCTGTCATTTTCTTTCTTCACATACAATGTGGCTTCACTTTTACTTCTCTGAAAATTATTTTCAGAAAGTATGTATCAATTTCATTGTACTAGGTTCTTGGAGCTTTCTTCAGCCTGTAAAGAGCTTTTTTTAGCCTGCACACCTTTTCTTCTCCCCCTTGAACAAAAAATCCTTGAGGTTTCTCAACATAAATATCTTCATCAAGTTTTCCATTCAGAAATGTTGATTTAACATCAAGTTGAAATATCTTCCATTTCTTTTGTGCAGCAACAACAATTACAGTTCTAATTGTCTCAAGATGAGCAACTGGAGAGGAAGTTTCATTAAAATCAATACCTAGTTTTTGCGTGAAGCCTCTAGCAACCAACCTTGCTTTGTGCTTTTGAATATCTCCTTCTTGAGTGAGTTTGATTTTGTAAATTCATTTTAGACTTACAACTTCTCTTGCTCTAGGTATAGCCACAAGCTCTCAAGTATTATTTTTTTCAATCATTCGAATTTCTTCTTTCATGACTTTCTTTCAAAAATCATACTTTATTGCTTCTTCATAATTTTCTGGCTCAACACATGTAAAATTACATCTTTAATAAATGTCACTCAACATTTTTGTTCCTCTTGGAGGCGGTTCTTCATCAGCTGAATCTGGGCTTTCTCCCCAATGAGAGACATCTTGATCTTTTTCATCCTCTTCTTGATTTGAAGATATGATAGCAGTATTCTCTATCTTTTTATCCTCCCAATTACATGTTGTTTTTTCATCAAAAATGACATCTCTACTAAAAACAAGTTTGTTAGTTTTGACATCGAGAAGCCTATATTCTTTTGTCACATCACTATAACAAAGAAAGATACATTTTTGACTTTTTAATCCAATTTTGTTCTTTTCTCGGCAGGTACATGAGCATAACAAATACACCCAAAAATTTTAAAATTACTTACAGAAGGTTTAATTTCACTCCAAGCTTCAGCTGGTGTCTTGCCCTTTAGTGCCTTTGTTGGACACCTGTTAAGGATGTGAACTGCTGTATGCAATGCTTTTGTCCAAAAATATTTTGGCAGTTCTTTCTCATTCATCATAGTTCTGGTCATTTCAACAATTATTCTATTTCTTCTTTCAGATACATCATTTTGTTGAGGAGTATGCCCTGCTGTAAGTTGCTTCTGAATGCCTTCATTTTCGCAATATTCTTCAAATTCTCGACTTGTGTACTCACATCCTTGATCACTGCGAATGGTTTTGATGCTGCAACTTTTTTGCTTCTCAACAATGACTTTAAATTTCTTGAATGTAGCAAATGCTTCTGACATTTCTTTCAAGAAATAAACTCAAGTCATCCTTGAGAAATCATCAATAAATATTAGAAAATACCTTTGACTCTCAAGAGATGGAGTCTTTATTGGTCCACAAATATCGGTATGAATTAGTTCCAAAAGTACACTTGCTCTCCAAGACACCCCTTTTGAAAAAGACTTCCTAGGTTGTTTTCCCATTATACAACTTCCACATGTATCCACCTCAGTATGTATCTCAGGAAGGACTTGCACCATGTCCTTTTACTTGAGAAACTTTAGACCATGAAAATTCAACTTACAAAATCTTTTATTTTAAAGCCATGAATCATCTACAATTTCATTGTTAATGCATTGTAATGAAATTGCAAAGGGAAGTTTCTTTTTATCATTTTTACTTCAAAACAATGACTCAATTTAACTCAATTTTATCATAAATCCTGCAATAATTATCTCTGAACACAAGAGAATAATCATTTTCCATGAGTTGACCAACTCTAGGCAAATTTTTTTCCTTGTTAGGAACATAAAGAACATCATGAATTTGCTTACCGCTTCCTTTAATGTTGATCAAAATAGTACCTTTACCTTTCCCATCAACTAAGGCTCCATTCCCCATCTTCACTTTAGTAGTGATGCTATTAATTGAAATGAAAACATTTTCATGTCATGTGATTATTACAATCACTATCAACATACCATTCTTTGTTTTTTGTTGAAGCATCAGATTTAGAAGCAAAGAAAATATTTTCTTCCCTTTATTCCTCCTGTTATTCACAAAATTTGCTTGCTCATATTTCTTATGCCAACAATCCTTTTCAACGTGGCCAAACTTTTTACAAAAGTTACATTGGTGCTTGCCTTTGTCTCAATTTTTTTCTGCATTATATAATTAGTCTTTTTGCAAACTTTACAAAAAAAATAGAGTTTTTCTCAACTTTTTCTTCAACATTCTTGGAAGAACCATCATGATCCTGCTTCTCTTTTGGCTTGTGATTCTTCTTCTGATGATTTTTTGAGAAATTTTGAAATTATCATTTGTTGTAGACTAGAAAAGCCGTCTTTGGGTTGATCTTTACGAAAAAAATTTCGCTTCTCGTGTGCACGGAATGATCCAACTAGCTCTTTGATGGAAAACTTAGAAAGATCTTTTGTCTTCTCAGTGATAGCAACTATGTACTCATACTTTTCTGTGACACTAATTAGAATCTTTTCCACAACGTGTTGGTCAGAAATTGTATAACTATGATTTCTCATTTCATTAACAATATTCATGATTAGATTCTTTCATCTTTAAATTTTGAAACTCTCTTCTAAGAGTTTGAAGATTTATAGTGCGTACCTTTTCATCACCATACACCTCAGTTTCAAGAAAATCCCACGCTTCCTTTACATTCTCACAAGTAGCAATTTTGCAAAATATGCTCTTGAGACTCCCATTTGGATTTTGCTCAAGGCTTTTGCATTTCGACGATACTTAGCCTCAAGATTTTTCATCTCTACTAGTGTTAGAGCCATCGTTGTCTGGCTTTTCAAAGCCATTTGCAACAATAGTCCACAAACCTTCAACTTTCAAATGTGTTTTCATTCTTTTCTTCCACTATGCAAAATCAGTTCCACCAAAAAATGAAGTAAGAACAACTGAAGAATCAGCACCTTCATTTGTTTTGGTTGCCATATTTTTTTCTTTACCTAATCCCAAATTAAGAAGGAAAATTTGCTCTTGATACCAATTTGTAGAAAATATGGAAGAAAAAATAATATCTTTAGAGAATGCTCAAGTTTATTACAAGTTACTCAAGGTCACTTGAGATTATTACAATTATCAACTACATCATTATTTATACTACTCAAAATAGAAACAATAAGTCTTGCACAAATAACTAAATACATATATTACAATTTACTAGATATATGTACTACAAAATTTTAAAAAGACATCTTAAAAGATTAAAAGACAATATCAGAAGACTAAATATTGATGCATTAATTCAAACATATATATAGTTCGACCAGGAAATGACGAGCTTTTATATATTCTTCCTCTTTTGTCAAAGCCTTGCGATTGATTCAACCATCCAAGCCTACAAGTCTGTCATATGAAATCAAACAATTGGGAATATGTAATTAGTACTTTATGTTGTCTCATCAGCAAAGAGAATATATAAAATTATTGCAAACAGTGAAAGAATAAAATAAAAATAAATATTTTTCTAAAAAAATTCAAGTTGAACTTTAATTTCTATCCATAGAATAAAGAATACTACTAATAAATAAAATTAAAATAAAGAGAAACAACAAGGAAATATGACAATCTAACAACCACTGTCCCTTTAAAAAATAGAATAAATCAAACCCTACTTGTTGGTGAACATACAATCATAAACAACCAAATCTTATAAACTAAGACTTTCTAATCAAGTTTCTTTTTTTCTTTACCATAGTTTCATGATGGGAGAATGAAGCAAATTACCATGCTCTTTAATCAGAGATGGATGACAGGATTAGGATTAGAAGTTTGAGGTTGTAAGTTTTGGGTCAGAAGAGAAAAAATTACAAGGCATTCTACCCTTTTTTATTAAAAAAAAGAAAAAGAAACGGCAGTTGATTGTTGGGTTCAAACCCAAATAGTACTCGTGTGAAGAACATTTTTTCACCACTCCTTTGTTATCACTGAACTATCACTCAATTTAGTTAGAGGGTTTACAAGTTAATATATATATATATAAAATTTTCTGATACAAAAAATAATATTTGAAAGTTAGTTTGTTTTACCTGATCTTCCTTGAAGTTTTTGTGCTATAGCATAACAATTATGAGGTCCATATTTTTCAACTAACTCCCTAAGTCTCTCATCTTCGTGAGACCTCCAATGGCCCCTGCTGCACATGCTACAATAGTTAAGAAGATTTAAAAAAGGAATTAATTGTTTTACGGTAACTAAAAAGTAAAAAAAAATTAGATCCAGAGAGCTACTATTTCTATATTTAGTGACAAGTTTCAAGGTAAAGAATTTTCTGTTTAAAAAAGAATGACATATTTGAACGGAGTTTAAGAAAAATAAAGTTCTTTTTTTAATTTTGTGATCCTACATTAAAATTATGTCAAATATATTAAAATGTCATTCAATGTTGTATCCTTGAACATGTAATGTGAAAAACTTAAATTAAATTAAAGGAAAGAGCTCATTTTTTTAAGCAAACGAAAAAAAAAGTAGGTCATTCATTTTGGAAAAGGGGGGAGTATATTATTGTACTTCACATTTTATTACTAGAATGTGTCATTTTTACTTCAATTGACTAAAAAAAAAGTAAGTCCCATAAATTGTAACAACGAGACTATTAACTTTTCTTTGGGTGGGCGGAGGAAGTTGCTTGGTTGGGTGAATTTTGTTCTGCTTTCAACATCTTATAGCGACCCTCAAAAGACTTGAGATTTTGAAGTCCACTAACCATTTTCTTTAAATGGATATTATGTTGCTTGCTCCATACCCCACTTTAACCAGAATTAGTAAATGTTAGTAATATAATTTTTCTTTCCGAAAAAGTCACTATAAGAAAATGCATTTAAAGTTGCAAAATAAATGTAGCTAAATATGAAATTTTCCGTATCTAACGCTTTAGTTAAAAAATATTTTTTTGTAATATTCGTGCAAGATGTAGAGTGACTAAAAGTTAGCTACAAACTTTACATGGTCTGTGGCTAAGGACTAATACTTATAGCTACTAAAAATATTAGGTTTGTGGCTATAATAGTAGAATATTCTTGCTACAAAATATATACTTGTAGCAAAATATTTTTACACTTTTGCCCCAACAAATTAAATCTATAGCAAATTTTATATTGTAGACATAGTATATTCTAGGGAAATTTTTTAAAATGTCAATATTTTAATCTTTAAGAGGGCTTATTAGCAAAACTTTTAATATTTAGTAAAAATGTCAAAATTTTAATTTGTTACGTATCTTATCTATATCTTTATTATTTGTTTATTTAGATAATAGAATTTTTTAATAACAAAAAGGAGAAAATCAAGGAAGAGATTATTTCGAAAAAAGGTAAAAATCACTTAATTTTCTAATCAGTTACATTTTCAAATAAAACTCAAACTTTGTTCTTTTTTTCTCTCCATAATCTTAATTTTTTTTGTATTAGTTTGTATTCATTCCAATAGGTATGTCAAATGAATTTATAGTTATTTAAGAAACATATTTGTACTCATATATTTTTTCATGTGTATTTATTTGTTTCTTTGAAAATTTTGTATTTCATATTCATTTCAATATGTATCTTATTCGTATTTCTAATTATCCTCTAGCTTTTATTTAGAATATTGTATAATAATATATAAAATACAAAAAAGTAGTATGATGAAAAGTGAGATAATAGTTTTTAGAGAAGGAACATATCACTAAAAATTCTCATCATTAACATTTTAAAAAAAAAAACTCCTTTTTCATTCTATTAGATCAACTTTCCTTTGTTATGTTTTTATTTTAATTGTATACCAATATTTTTTACATTTTATGTGCTCACTTTACCATTCAAATTAAAATTGATATTTTTTCTTTCAAACTACAAATTGTATACCAATTGACTATGAAAGAAATAAGAATACAAGATTCTAGAAAACATATAACATACATAGTAAAATAATATAATCAGTAAACAATATTCTAAAAAAATTACAAATCAACTGTTGAAAAATAGGATGCATATATATTTAAGAAGTACAAATTCATATAAGATAGTATACATGGTGAAAATAATATAATCAGAATACAATATTCTAAAAAAATATAAATTGACAGTTAAAAATTTATTCATTTATGCTTAAGAAATACAAATTCATATGAGATGCGTATTTGAATGACTACACATAAAAAAGAAATACAATGTTCTTAATAAAAATACAAATGATGAGTAAAAGAAAAATAATTGACAAACAAAAATTAATATGAATATTATTCTGATATTAATACAATTTTGCAACCTTCTTCTTGGACTCTCTCTTTCTTCTTCGTCTGATATGTTCCTTTTTTCCAATTCTTTTCACCAAATTCAAATCTGAATCTGTGTTTATACATGAATTAATAACCCTATAAGCAAAGTTCGAAATTATTAAATATGAATATACAAAAAAAATCAAACAATATATTGTGTATGAATGTTTATGTGACTTACTACAAATTGCAATCTACTAAATCTAAAATATGAAAATAAAATCGTAAAAATAGTGTTTTAAATAATAAAATTTTGAAATGCATAAATATTTGATGAGTATGTTAATCGAAAAAATGACCAAAAAAATGTAAGACATACAATCTAAAATTCAACATAGTTTTTTATTTCGAAAATAAAATCTTATGAAATCTCGCGAAATAAAAGATGATTACGAAAATACCTTTATGTATTGAGAGATTTCTTGAATTAATCGATAGACCTGAACAAATTGATATGAACTTGAATAATTAGTTCTTCTTCAACAATGAAAGACAATAATGGTGAAAATGGTAAAAGAAATTTTTTTTTTGAAAATCTTAAAGATTGAAATAAATTTAATGGTATTAAAGTCTAGAAGAAGTCTAAATGGATAGTGAATATATTTAATGTTAAATTGTTTTGAGAAATAAAAGAAAAGATAAATAATAGTATTTAAAATTTTTTTTAAAAATATTGACATTTTGACATTTTAACTAAATATTTTAAAGTGTAGATGTTCTTGCTAATTAAGTTAGGAATTGTTACTACTTTACTAATTTTCCTTATATTCTATTGTAGCAAATAACTTATTTTTTTTACTATGAAAATATAAAATTTGTGGCTATTTTATATTTTTGATCTTGTGGCAATGATACTTGTATTAAGCCACATATTTTTTTTTTCACAAAGCTAAGATTTCAAACTTTTATGACATACATAAATTATAGCTAATAGTTTTAATTTTGCTATGAAAAGTGAAGACGTTTCGTCTTATTTTTTATAATTACATATATATTTAGTCACAATTACAAAAATTCATTGCAACAAATTGAAGAATACTGACATAAACATCATCAATCACAAGATTTTTATAATCTAACTAAAAGATAAATTTCAATAATTTTATTACTATTAATTTGAAAAGGATTTTCCACAAGCTTTGTTAGTCAAAAAGGTTACATAATTTAACCATGAATACATTTTTGATATTCAAAATAAGTCTCAACTTACATATAATTGTATACTAAAAATTTAGTCATGATATGCAATTTTCATAAGACATCATCTTGTTTGAGTCCAAAGCAACATTGTATTCTCCTATCTCTCCTTCAACAATCTTCGGTTGCACCTTAGTTTGATCAACATTGATTTCAATTTGTGATTTGTATTCTCTTATTCCATAAATATGCCTATCAATAATGGTAAATATTTTAGCACTGACAACATAGTGATTTAAAATTTCAAGAAAAAAATATATTTGTCTATGATCAATGTTAAGCAAATAAAAAGTAATACAAGGACAACAAAGGAGTAAACAAATCTGTAACTTTTAAACTTTTTAAAACCTGTAGATATAAATTTCAAATTTGAGTATCAATTATAAAACACATACCTAATCAGAAAATTTCTTTTACCTTAATAAACATAGACAGTCCATTATAATACTCATCCACTCAAGTTAGTACAATAATCTCTTGCAAAAATATAGAATATAATTGTGCATGATATATCATTTGTGGCTCAATCTTTTCAAGAACCTATACATAATAGAAAACTTAGAGCATACGACTGAGTAAACAAAAATTATATATTGTAAAAACTTATCTCATCTTCTTAAAGAATGCTATGTAAAACCTATAAAAGAAAAACAATAAAACATTAGAAACTGTGTGTGTGTCTTGTGTGTGCGCGCGTGCGCGTGCATGCGTGTGTATGCGTGCATGCGCGTGTGCGTGTGCGTGCGCGTGTCTGTGTGAATTTAAAATGATATATGCATTAGAATGTCAAGTTAAAAACAGAATATTTAAATGAAATATAACTATCAATATCATAAAAAAATATTTGATCTATTTATATAGAATTAGAAAAAATAAGATTATATTGTGAAGACAAGTGTCAATTGCCGACAATTCAAGTCTGTAAATTATTTTAAGAATTTTTTTTAAAAAGAAATAAAAAACTCAATAAGAATTTTTTGTATCAACCATTTGAATTCAAATTCAAGTCAACATTATTTTCAACTTTAGTGAAACAATACTTCTCCATTGTTTGGTTATTTCAATTTGAATTTAAATAAAGATGTGAATTTTGGATTGTAGTTTTAATTGAAAATACAAATATTATATGGATTAGAAAGTTAAGATTAAAATAAGAAATTCAAAAGAAATTGTGAATAAAAGAATTTTTTAAAATATGAATATTAATATCACTTCTTATGTGTTTTAATTATATTCAATAAACAATTGATTTATCTATCTATATTCAAGAATAATTCATATGGCATATTTGAATAATATATGACATTATTTAATGATATGTAAATTGATTATACATATTTTTATAAATGAAAAAGTACAATTATATCAAATTAATTAGGCATAACGTCTATCTTATATTTATTTAAATTATACTTAAAACACTTAAATTTAGATGTTGTAAAATTGAATTGATGAAAATATTAATATCTCTAGATAAGCTAGCTTGTTAAATGCATTGTTCGATAGAAGAGTTCTGAGTCGTATAAAATGAATTTTCAAATAAGATAAAGCACCTCAAGATTTACGCTTTACCTTGATGAAATACAAGGAATTACTTGAATGAGTAGTATAATTGTTAGGGGTAGATCAGTAATTGTACAGTTAGTTAGTTAGACAATCTGTTAGTTAGTTAGAATAAACAATAGGCTGTGTAAAGGTGTATAAATAAGCATGTACTGTAAACATTTGTTTTTGAACTCTCTAGAATAAAAAATCTTCTTCTTCTTCTTCTTTTCTCTCTACCTTCATCATCTGTGAGTTTCATCATGGTATCAGAGCATTGATCACAATTGTGATTTCAGTTTATCCTGGGTTACAGATCAACAATGGCCAAGTTTGATCATAATCATGCTTTGTTTCTTCATCCGTCTGACACTACTGGAGCTTCGATAATACCAATGCAGCTATCAGGATCTGATAATTACTCTGTATGGAGCAGGGCAATGAAGATTCAATTGCTTGGAAAGAACAAGCTGGGAATTGTAGACGGAACCTGGAAGAAAGAGGATTTTGGAGCAGATTTAAGTCATCAATGGGATCGATGTAATGCTGTAGTGCAGGGGTGGATCATGAGCTCGGTAATTCCAGAATTACATACAGGGATTGTATATGCCACAAGTGCAAAATCAGTTTGGGATGATTTACGTGAACGCTTCGATAAGGTGAATGCTTCTCGAATTTTTCAATTACACAAGGACATAACTAGTTTAGTGCAAGGAAGTGATAGTATTCCTGTTTACTTTTCGAAATTAAGAAATCTTTGGGATGAGTTTTCAAGTATTGTTCCTCCACCATGTGACTGTCCTAGATCTAAGGATTTTTGTGATCATATGTTGAGACAGAAATTGATGCAGTTTTTAATGGGACTGAATGAGATGTATGATCAATCGAGAAGTCAGATTTTGATGACTGAACCTACTCCTAGTTTAAATAAAGCATATGTAATGCTTGTTGAACGAGAAAGTCAAAGAAGTTTGGGTAACACATCTAGTAATTCTAGTAATGGAGAAAATATAGATCTAGCAGCACTCATGATAAGGAGAGGTGATAGTTCTCAACATTATAAGGGAACAGGTCAACAATATTCAGGACAAGACTATCAGAAAGGGAAGAAGAATTGGGATCAACAGTGTGAGTATTGCAAGATAAAGGGACACGTGAAGAAGAATTGTTTTAAACTAATAGGATATCCAGCTGACTGGAAATTTAAGAAGAAGGAGAACCTGAACACTGCTTACAATGTTCAAGCTGAAAATACACAACAAAACATGAAATCTGGAATCAGAAATACAGGAGAAATACTGGATAAGATGGCATCTGGAGAACTTCATAGGGCTCCTCACTTGACAGATACACAACATGATAGCATTTTGGGTATGATCAACAATGACAATTCACAGTATGGTATGATGGCTAATATGGCAGGTATGGTAGGAAATACTCAAATAGCTAAAATTAAAGATTTGAAATGGATTGTTGATAGTGGAGCAACTAATCATATGTCTTCTAGCCTGTCTAATTTAACTGATGTGAAGTTAGTTAAATCAGATTATAATAGGACAGTACACTTGCCGAATGGAGGAGTTACATTGGTTACACATACTTGAAGTAGTAAAATTATAGACAAAGGAGAGTTGAAAGATGTTCTATTTGTTCCTGATTTTCAGTACAATCTGTTGTCAGTATCAAAGTTAACAAGAGAATTTCATTGTTTTGTATCTTTCTATCCTGGATTTTGCTTATTCCAGGACCTTTCAACTGGGAGATTGAAAGGGATTGGTAAGGAACATGATGGGCTTTACTGGATGGTGCCACAGAATTCAACCAAGGATGAAAGTACTAAAGATGTGGATACAAAAGGGTTCACAGTTCATGATGATAAAAGAGATATCTTGTTGTGGCATAGAAGATTAGCTCATTCTTCAATAAAATCTGTACAAGATATTTGTGGACGTACAATAGATGCTTGTAAGTCTGTTGTAGATGATTGTGAAATATGTCCATTGGCCAAACAAACTAGACTTCCTTTTACAAACAGTGATACTAGATCAGATAGAGCTTTTGCTTTGTTGCATTTGGATGTATGGGGTCCCTACAATACTCAGACTTTTGATGGGAACAAATATTTTCTCACAATTGTTGATGATTACTCCAGAATCACTTGGATTTTCCTACTGAAGTTCAAACATGATGTATTGATAGTTCTCAAATAATTTTTTCAACTAGTGCATACTCAATTTAATGCCTCAGTTCAGGGTATTAGAACAGATAATGGTGGAGAATTTTGCAATGATCAATTACAGGCTCTTCTTAAGGATCTAGGCATTGTGCACTATAGAACTTGTGCTTATACTCCTCAGCAGAATGGTGTTGCTGAGAGAAAACACAGACATTTACTAGAGGTGGCAAGGGCACTCAGATTTCAGAGTGGTGTTCCTCTTAAATTCTGGGGCCATTGCATTCTTACTGCTGTCTATATAATCAATAGACTTCCTTCTAAAGTACTTGCAGGTAAGTCACCTTATGAAGTTTTCTTTAACATCAAACCTTCTCTTATACATTTGAGGACATTTGGTTGTTTATGCTATGCAAGCATTTTGCCCAAGGTGGATAAATTTGCAGCCAGGGCAGTGAAAGCAGTGTTTATGGGGTATTCTGGTGTGACTAAGGGGTACATATTATTTGATCTTGAGAGACAAAGATTTTTCTTGAACAGAGATGTTGTTTTTCATGAATATCAGTTTCCTTTTAAAGAATCTTCTTCTTTTGATGCTAGTATTACTGCTAATGATGCTGGTATTGATAATGATGTTTTCACTTACCCTATCACATATTCCACTCCTAATTCTCCTACCATATCCTCTACTCCTTCTAATACTTCATCACATACTCCTTCAACTAATGATTCTCTACCTCCTGTTTCTCATACTTCTGCACCTATCAGAAGATCTAATAGACATTCTCATCCTCCTCTATGGTTAGCTGACTATGTAACCAGACCTGCTCCCACTTCCACACTTTATCCCTTGTCCAATTATGTCTCTTATACAAATCTGTCTTCATCTCATCAACATTATCTAGGTGTTTTCTCAGCTATCATAGAGCTTTCTACATATCAAGAAGCTATTAAAGATAGTAGATGGATTGATGCTATGCAGTCTGAAATACAAGCTCTCCATGATAATCATACTTGGGAGTTAGTTCCTTTACCTCCAGGAAAGGTTCCTATTGGTTGTCGTTGGGTTTATAAGGTTAAGTTGAAATCTAATGGTGATATTGAGAGGTTCAAAGCTAGACTAGTTGCAAAAGGTTACACTCAGAAGGAAGGTTTGGATTTTCATGAGACATTTTCTCCTGTAGTTAAGATGACTACTGTAAGGACTGTTTTGTCTTTGGCTGCTCAGTTCAATTGGCATATTCATCAATTGGATGTGTATAATGCTTTTTTACATGGTGATCTGCATGATGAAGTTTACATGCAATTACCTGAGGGATTTTCAAGTCAGGGGGAGTCTAATGGACTGGCGTGTAGACTTGTAAAATCCCTATATGGGCTTAAACAAGCAAGTAGACAGTGGAATTTGAAGTTATGTGAGGCATTATTAAACTCAGGTTTTATGCAAAGCAGTTTGGATCATTCATTGTTCATTAAGAAGCAGGGAACAGATATTGTGGTGATCTTGGTTTATGTGGATGATATGCTAGTTGCAGGAAGTAATTTGACACTCATAGAACAAACAAAAGCTTCATTACATAAGGCTTTTAAGATCAAAGATATTGGTGATCTAAAGTTTTTTCTTGGTATGGAATTTAGTAGATCTGGAAAGGGAATTTTAGTCAATCAAAGGAAATATGTATTGGAGATTATTTCACAGTTGGGAATAGGAAGTGCAAAGCCATCTTGGACACCACTAGAGACAAACATAAAGATAACAACACATGAATTGGATAATTTGATTGGAGAGTCAGATGAGGAGCTTCTTGAAAACAAAGAACAATATCAAAGTTTAGTAGGAAAGATGCTATACTTAACACTAACAAGGCCAGACATTGCATTCTCTGTTCAGACCCTCAGCCAGTTTTTGCAACAACCAAAAAAATCTCATTGGGAAGCAGCACTTAGGGTGATGAAATATGTGAAAAGAGAACCAGGTCTTGGCATATTATTGAGCAGCACTAGAACGAACACATTGACTGTTTTCTGTGATGCAGATTGGGCATCATGTCCTAATACTAGAAGGTCAGTTTCAGGTTTCTTGGTAAAACATGGTAATTCTTTGATATCATGGAAATCTAAGAAACAAAGTATGGTTTCTAGGAGTTCAGCAGAAGCTGAATATAGAAGTATGGCTAATGCAGTATCAGAGGTAGTGTGGATCACAGCATTGTTAAAGGAATTGGGAAGTGAACTTGATGAACCAGTGGTGATATTCAGCAATAGTAAAGCAACATTACAAATAGCAGCCAACCCTGTTTTTCATGAGAGAACAAAACATATAGAGATTGATTGTCATTTTATTAGGCAAAAGATACAAGAAGGTTTGGTGAAGACTGAATATGTGAATTCTAAGAATCAATTGACAGACATATTGACTAAAGGTCTTCCTAGAATTCAACATGAATATTTGGTAGGCAAGCTAGGTGTGTTAAATGTTTTTGTACCCACCAGCTTGAGGGGGAGTGATGAAATACAAGAAATTACTTGAATGAGTAGTATAATTGTTAGGGGTAGATCAGTAATTGTACAGTTAGTTAGTTAGACAATCTGTTAGTTAGTTAGAATAAACAATAGGCTGTGTAAAGGTGTATAAATAAGCATGTACTGTAAACATTTGTTTTTGAACTCTCTAGAATAAAAAATCTTCTTCTTCTTCTTTTCTCTCTACCTTCATCATCTGTGAGTTTCATCAAATAACACATATCACCACAATTATATTCACATAGTTACATCATTTTTTCATGAAAATTTTTTCAACTATTAAGTTAATTATTGCAACAATTTTTTTTACTACTCGAAGCATAATACTTATTAAGTTATATATTTTATTTAAAATTATTTTTTATACATAAAAGATTATTATATATTGCTTCAACAAGTTTCAACATGACCGTGAAAAAAACTTATAATTAACTATAAAATTATATTATAGCAAAAAATCTATAACTATATATTTTTAATGTGCAACAACTTTTACAACTTGAAAAAGAAAATATTTAGCTATAATTTTTTCTTCAAGTAAGTTATTATAGCTGAAAGTTGTTATATGTTATGATAAATTTAAATTTTTGGCAAAAAATAATTATGAGCTATGAATTTTTATTATAGAAGAAAATCTATGTCTATTTCATTTAATTATTGCCACAATATTTTATAACTTAAAGCTAAATTATTTATTTAGCTACAAATAATTATTCAAATAAGTTATTGTGGCTAATAGGTTATTATTAGAATGTTAAATTAAAATTTGTGGCAAAAAAAATAGTATTTATCTTCAAAATTTTACTATATAAAAAATTCTATGGTTATATCATTTAATTATATCTTTTTATAACTTGAAGCAAAATTATTTAATTAGCCACAATATTTTGTATCAAATAACTTATTATGGCTAAAGAGTTACCATTGCTATAATTATTTTTAGTGGGTTGCAAAAAGTTATAAGTAGCTACAAAATTTTATTGTAGCAGTAAAAGTGTAGCTATTTAGATGATTATTGCCATGATTGTTAGCAATTATAGCAAATACAAGGATTTTGCTTTGTAAACTTGATATTCGTGGCTAAGAAATTCAAAGAATTTTTAGATAGCCACAAAATTTGAATTTTTGTGGCTATTACTAGATAATAGCTACGATTTTCAAATTTATAGCTTAATTTTCATAGCAATAAGTCTATTATCTTGTAGTGAGTATTCAAAACTATATTAAACTCGATGCAAATATAAGTTTTATCATTGAACTTTTAACCGTCTTAAAAGTGCTTTTTTTACTTGACTAGTTGAACTTAAATACACCAACGGTCTTGAAAATGAGTGAAATACACCCCTAAAGTATTCTCACCAAATTAAGAGGTGTTTTCAACAGTGCTCACGACTTTTTTATATGAGTCATTACTCCTACAAGATTTTGAGATCACTTGCTCTGTCATGTGGAAGGATTGAGAGTGCATCTAATTAAATTTAGTGGTCAAGTAGAGGGGTGTTTTAAAGACTATTAATGATTTAGGAACGAAACAATTAATTTACACAAAATTTAGTGTTGTTGTCAAATATTCTTCTTTAAATAGTTTAAATATAACGTTAAAAAGGTAGGTATTGATATGTGAGTATGGTGATGGATTTCGGTTATATGTGAGTATGGTGATGGATTTAGGTTATATGTGAGTAGTGATGGATTTAGGCTTTCTTCAGCTTTATAAACCTAAGTACCTAACCAACAAAAATTGTCTTAACAATCTTGTAACAACATGCATAATTTGAACAATTATTGTATCATTAATTCTGTCTAACCATATTTTCTTATTTGGAATTTTTTGTCATGCAGTTTAACTATCTTAAGAAAGTTAGTTTGCATGTGTACTTTGTCTACTTTGCTTTGAGTCATCCTCTTAACTACCTTCATGGTTGAAAGACTAGTCTCACCAACTACTTAATTTGACCAAACTTGATCTGATTCGTTAATCATTTGACATCACATTAAAAATGTTCTTTAGAGACAATTAAATAACGGCAATAACTTAATTGTCGCTAAATATATATTTTAGCGGCAATTAGTTATTTTTGTATATATCCTTAAAGTCTTTAGCGATATTGGATCTAATAACACTTAACCAAAGGCGGAACCAGAATTTTCAATAAGGGGATTCAATATCTGTAAAAGTAGGTAGTTGAAGGGTTTGACATCTACTATATATATACATAAACTTATTTTAACCAGATATAAATATTATAGTTTTTCGTCGAAGGTGGTGCGGATGAACCCCCTACATTAAGGGTAGCTCCGCCCCTGCACTTAACCAACGCCGATAAAAACTTTAACACGCTTTATTAATGTGTCTATTTATTGCCATCAAAAGTTAATTTTGTTATAATGACTCTTCCTTTTTGTACTGATTAATTCATGTTGCATATAAGAATTTGAACTGTTCATAGATTTGAAATTACAAGAGTAGCTAGTACGGATAGAAAAGCAATACTATAGCAAAAAAGAACCGTTACAAATGTATTATAATTGAATATACTATTCTCACCGTCTCATTTTTTTGTTGCACTATTTGACTTGACACCGTGCTTAACAAAAACTAAAAGGAAAACATTTAGAATTTAGACTAAAACAATTCTTAGATATTTATATTGTTGAAAATCATTTCATTAAGGGTGAGAGATGTATTTTAAAGTTTAACTATTTCTAATTATAGTAAATTTACATATTTTTGGGACAGACTAAAAAAAAGAATGTCACATAAAATTAAATGAGACGGAGGAAGTATTACTAACATTTGTTGGGATATACTAATAACCATTGAGTTACAATATTGGTTTTAATTCTTTATAATAGATTTTGGATTTTATGTTATTTATTATATTAAATTCTTTGTTTGAATAGATCATTGTGTTTATATGTGTCCATTAATTATTCTCTTCTCTTTATTTTCAACCCTTTCTTCTTCGTATATTTAAATAATTTTTTTGATTTTTTACCCGATGTACATTATTCATATTGGAGATCCGATTAAAATTCGAATCGCGCTTTGCAGGGCCCATTTGGGGGTGACTACACAGGGCTCAAACTGAGACCTCTGGTTAATGGTAAAATACTTCCACAAGTATACCATCACACATGTTGATTTATGTTTAAGTTCAACACTCTCTTTCACAAATATTTTACTAGTAGTTCTTATCATCTCAAAAATGCTACAATCATTTAATAGGCTTTTTCATCACTATGCAGAAATGATTAATTACATGTTTCACTCAACCATCCATTAATGTTTTTTCAGTTTATCAAATGTAATTAGTCTATGCTACAGTGCTCAAGAAAGAAACGTGCAAAAACTAGGGATTTGACTAAAGAGTCGAGACAAAACCATGGTTACCAACAAAAGGTTACACACTCAAAGGGGCTATTAGTAATAATATATCGAATAAGGCTAACTTTTTCGATACAAATCAAAGGTCTTTTATCATCTCAAAAATAAGCAACACTTTTTATTTAGCTTCAATAACATGCAAGACAAGTTTTAGACTAAGATACAAATATGAAATTTACAAATTCTCACTATATAGAACACAATTTAAGCTAATGCAACAATCCAATTTAAGCTTGAGTTGTAATTTTGATTCACATACAGAAGTCTAAAGGCATCCCAATATATTCACCCACATATATTCATACATCAACAAACAGACTCATCACAAACACCATATCTAACAGATGATGTGGCGAAATTATCCTTAGGATGGTCATTATCCATCTATCATAGGTCAATGCTACTCAACTATGACGATTGATTCAATCCATCAAACATAAATCTTTTTATATTTTTATCACAATCCGGGGTACCCCTAGATGTAACATGACGTATTGAACCCCTAAGGGCTCCATACAAGCCACTTATCATATTATAACAGAAGCAATAGGACAATAAGAGTAAAAATACATTCAAGTCTTAAAAGTTTTTCATGAAAGAAAAGCTTAAGTCTATACTTGTCTCAATATAGCCATCTATTACAATACTTTGAATTAAATAGGGACTAACCCATGCAACAGGTTTGAAAAGGAAATACAATAAAGGAAACTGCAATAAGACAAAATCCGTCCTCGAAAAATCATAAGGACTCACCAAAAATCTAGGAGAACAAGAATTACAAGCTTTTAGACACAACAATTAGCACCTAGAGAACCGGACCCTACACAAGGGGAAAATATAGGAAAAGTAGGTTGTAATACAAAAATGCATTTACTAAGATATTCATGATTAAAAAAAAACATTAAAACATGCTAAAATGAGCATTTTATTTGAAACCATGTAATTTACTAGGTTTGAACATCATCATAAAAATAGTTGAAAAGCATAAGTCATAAGCATAGTAATCATATAAATCATCATAACATAAGAGGGATATATCATAAACACCCTGAAATCATACTTTTGCAATGCATGACTAAGGCCCAATACTAAGCAAACCTATTTTGGTCATCATTCATACACATCATCTTTTGATGCAAACTAGAATCATCTTTTCGAACACTTGAAATCATAAACCAAACTTCATGTATTAACTTTAGTTAATTAGTCAAGCCCTTGATATCTATGAAAACTATGAGATACTCCTTTAAGCACATCCTAGTTCATTACTCATCATTTTATCCTTGAGCATAAGGAGATGCTTCTTTAATGCATGTCTTATTTCATCATTACCTTTAACTCTACGAGATACTTCTTCAAGCATGTATTAGTTACTCATGTATCTTGTTATTGTTGGGATATAGCCTTAGTCGACATGAGACCATTAGCGATATAACATGATCCCCTCCAATGTTACCCACATTGTCAAGGATTGGTCTACTTGCCTAAGGTAGAACTAGTTTGTTAGCTTAGTTTGATCCACTAGCTAACTTTCCTACGAGACATGTATTTATTGGATACAAAGATTGTTACTAGAAACTCAAACTTCTCTTGGTGAAGGCTTCCATCTCATGAGACATACTTTGGAATAACCCAGACTCTAGTAGGTGAGAGTTCCCATTTCGAAAGCTCGGACTCAACTAAGTGTGAGCCTCCATATCATTAAAATATCCACTCGGTGCTAGGGATAATTCCCACCAGATATTTATTAAGTCTTACTTTAACTCATGTTCTCATGGATAGATGTCCTTGACATTCAATCCATATTAGTTCATTAGATTATCTCTTTAAACCATGCGTGAGAAACTATCACCATCCATGATCACTTCTACTCTTCGACTTAAATAGGTGAGAAAAACCTTTCAACCCTAGAATCATCATATTGTGAGAAAGCCCTTTCACATAATATCATAATCATATATGAGAGAATGTACAATAATAACCTTTTGTAACGACTGATTTCTGTCATTAGAGAAAATCCAATGGGGAAAAATATTGAGTCGGAAACTTTTTCGCAGTAACTTGAAATTTCGCAACATAGTCCAAAATTGGACGAAATCGGTGTCTTTATGGTGTAGGAAAATATGGTAACAATAGGGTGATTTAATTATGATTTTGATTACATGAGTAGTTAGATAACTCATTTAGGAGTCTGTATGACCTTATTAAATTAAATTTGAGTGAGTAGAACTCCCAAAATTGATCTTAGTGTGAATGAGTATTTTATAAATGTCATGGGATGATGGTGCGTTGTAAAATGGGGAATTGGAATTCTTTATTTAGCATTATATCTCTGTGTAGGCCACCAGATCGGGGATGCTGTAGTGAGACAGACGCAACTTATGTCGGATTAAAAACCCCCAAAGCTAAGGAACGAAGCGAAGAGTCTTCTTGATAGTTTTCCACCATTCTTGAGGCTAACAATAAGATTTTCACTCCCCAAATCTATTTTTCAATTCGTAGAACTTATTTTCTTCGGTTAATATCGATAGGGAACAGTTCTGATCTTGAATAGATGGTGGAAATAACCCTAATTTGGGTATGAGGGATCAAGGGTTTGGTCAAGTGTTATTGGGTTTTCTATAATATTGACAATTAGACCTTTTATGGTTGATCTTGCGTATATTAATCATTTGTAGACCCAGAAAAACGAAAAGAATATGGAAAGGAAAGGCTCAAGTGCCTTTGGGGATTCAAGCTCGAAGTCGAGGTAGGTCATGGTTGTGATTTCATATGCGTAAAACATGTTTATTTTGCTTCATTTTGATGCACATATGTATGCGAATGTTGCATTATTGACCACATTAATTTTAAATGAGTATGAATGAATAACTATATGCCATGAATCACTTTTTGTTGTATTATTGTGAAATATATATATTTTGATTGTGATTGTTGTGTGTTAAATGAATAGGATTGCCACATTTTGGCCTGACTAACTGGAATCGTATTTCCATGTTTTGTCATAAATATGTGATCAGTTGCCTTGTTCTGACATAAGTATATGATCGGGTACCACGTTATGGTGCACTAACATTTTGGATATGGGTTCCAAGAGAGGACCATTGAACAGGGTTCCATGAGAGGACCATTGACTTGTTATATATTGGCTTATTGTTATTAACATGAACATGGACTATGCCTTATGAATTCTCAAAGAGTTCTACTTAGTGTCAGTGGGGATATGGGACTTTATTCATGCATTGCGAAAGTTTACTTTTAGAGTGGTTGTGGTGTGATTCTCTTATGATATTGTATATGTTTGGTGTATGAATGTTTGCAATGTTTCTTTGACTTATATATGTTTCACTTAATGAGATATCCGCTTGATTCTACCAGTACATGGTGGTTGTGTTCGGATACTACACTCACTCTTAAATTTATTGAGTATTTGGCATCTTTCAGCGACTATTGATAGACCTCTGTCATGTGATTATTGAGAGGGACCAGATTCAAGGGTGAGCCAGTTGTTTCAGGATTCCATGGATCCCTCTTGTTTAAGTCCACTCTCTTCTGACTCAGACTATTGTTAAGGTGTTGTTTTTAGTTTTGGGGGTTGTACCCCTTGTAATTAGACTTGTCATTGGTAGAGTTTTGGTACATTGACTTTCAGGTTCTAGGCGTATTTTCTTCCCCATTTGTTTAGTTGTTAGACCTTTTCTTGGAGTTTATGGGAACTCTCGATTTCTTTTCTTAGTATTTTGATTAGTTTGTTAGTATTAATAGTTCTCCCACTGGAGAGTTAGTGTGAGTACCTCTCATGACAGTTTGGGTCATGACAAAGTTGGTATAATGAGTCTAGTAGAGTCTTGCAGAATGGTATGGTGTTCCTACTTTTCTTCGAGAAGCTGTAGGACCTTAGGAAAAAATCATTTCTTTCTACTCCTTCATGCTATGACTTGAATCTAGTTGGTATATGGGTGATACAAATTGGTATCTTTCTACCTATACTCTATGGTTCAACCTAGAGCAACAAAAGTGGTAACTCCATCACTAGAAAGAGAGAATGTTTATAGATTATTGATAGCTGAATATGGTTACCATTTTGAACAAGTAATCTTTTTGACCAATTGCAAGGTGCATCAAGTTTTTCAAAGATTGATTTAAGGTTTGGTTACCATGAGTTAAAGATTGCAATGTTTAAGAATTGGGTTCGACCATGTTTTGTGATTCAAAATAACAGCTTTATGGGGCTCCCTAGCTATCATTATCGCTTGTGGTATGAATTGAGTCCAATTTGTGTCTCCTGATCCCAATTGGTATCTCAACAAAGTGAACTCGATGCTATAGTCTCGGCTGTGGGGACACAATCAAGTTAATTGGAACGGAGAAGGTTCCAATCGATATCTGGTTTGAGGGGTCATAAAAGGCATAAATAAATGGAAACAGTTGCCTATAGAGTGAACTAATTAAATAAATTTGACTAGTGTGCGAGTTGTAACTTGGAAAGGTGAATGTGAATGGTGTATTACTTGGATGTTCGTGTCATGACTTGAGCATACACCCTGGACATGGCCGAAACTTAGAGATCATTACTGGGATCAAGAGAACCCTTGGTCTTACTTACTTACCCAGCGGCAGACTTAAATCATTAAGAAAAGATTTCAAATGCTAACTGACTCAACTGTCTAAGATTGAAATTAATTTTGTTTTCTAAAATGAACATTTAACTTAGCCAAAATGGCAATTCAAATATGAACATAAGTCAATAAAAAATGATAAGGAATGAACTAACATATGACTAACTATCTATAAAGCCTCTTATAACTGATATGGATGTTGGAACAGACCCCACAACATCCTAATGAACTAAACTAGAAAGCAATGAAAGTGGATCATGCAGAAATCAAGGAGATTTACCAACTTACTCTGAACTTCTCACTAAATCAACGACGCGCTGGATTGCCGATCCTAGTTACCTGCGTCTACATCATAATACGATACAGTCCAACTTGCGTCGATCCATTGAATGTATGAGTAAGTGAGTTGGAGCGCTAAACAACATAGGCTTGAAGAAGATTTTGAAAGAAACACTTACCTTGACTCATCTCAACTCATGAATACTTTGTTAAACTTATTTCAAGATTAAGCAATTTAAAAGAAAGTGCATGATAAAGAAAAGCTGTTTAAAACATGTTGTAAAACTCTGTGTGTACGCAAAGATACAAAATAACTCTGAGATGTATGTAAAACTACAAATAAACTGACGTCAATTTATAATAATAATAAATAACATATCATGCTTCCTCTCAAAGTCTATTTTTTCAATGCATGAATGAAGTCCATACCCCTATTTATACTAAGAAAAACCTCTTGAAGAACCATGGAACTACTGTTGTGGGAGTTTCTCTAACTGATAACCATCACTTAAGAGCTATAGTGATGTTACAAGACTTTACCTCCCATTGCCAATAATCATCCTACAACTTGCCGGAGGTATAAGAAGCTTAATTTTTGACTAAGTGGATCAACTAGCTTAACTTATGTGATCATCGAAAAAGTATGACCCTTTTATACCCATGGTAACAACATGGTTTACAGAGACTTGAGTTAATATGAACTCACATCTCCATATCGGTGCTCAATACTATTCCCCAAAATATACTTGCTCATATGTTTTACAAATATCTGCTTCTGTGATTTGAGATTAATACTAAGAAACTTAGCTTAAAAGCTCTTTTAGAATTAATGTTCTCTCTTTTTGATTAAATGTGAAAACATTTGTAAACTCTTAGGGAATACTTAGTTACCTTATAACTTTTGAGAAATAAACTTAACTTTTTACTTTTAGCTTAACTTGAACCTTGAGCCTTAAAAACGAAGTTAAAACGTCTATTAAGGACTTATAGTACTTGAGATGAACTTCATTCATTTTCTATTCTCTTTACTTAACTTTATCCTTAAGTCTTAAAGCAAAGTTAAAAGAATTTGTAAAAGACTCCTTAAAAGAACTCTAGGAACTATCTAAACTTGGCTCTAAATTTTCCTTGAATATGAACCTATGAATTCAAGGTTGTAATTCATGTTTCTGGATAATTTATGTATTTTTAGAAGTCATTTAGAGTAGATAGAATCAACACGAAGTGTTAAAACACTGTAGAAAAGTTTAAACGGATGGAATAACAAAAACAAGGTGAAAATGATATTTAGAGCACGCCCGAGGCGTTCTGCGCTAGCCTCACTTTACTGAGGCACCATTTTGGTGCACCGCCCCAGCCCTCCTTGCACTATGGGGGTGCGTCGGCCAACCTGTACCTTAGGCAAAAATCGACCAAATTTTATCCTCTCGTTTTCTGACCTTAAATTGTTTTAATTCGATTCTTTTTCTCAAATTCACTTTAGATTCATGTACCCGTATCATATATACTATTATATAACCCAATGAATTCAAGAAAAACACCTAAATCATCAATGAACTCCTAAATCTCAACTCATGTTTAAAAATGAAAGCAATTCAAGAACATTAAAAAATCCAATGTTATTAGGATTAAATCACATTGAATCAAACAAGCTTGACACGTGGGTTAACGAACCTAACATTATGGAAGAGTCACATACCTTGTAGCGATCACCGGCGGTGAAATCCACAAGTAATTCTATCACGAACTCGATGATCTTGACGAATCTTGAACGTGCTTCTCCTTTCTCCTTTTTCCCCTCTTCTTTTCTCTTCAATCAAAACCCTAACTCTTTTGATAAATTCTAAACAAATATAATTCAGCTTAGACCCTAATTAATTACCAAAAACAAATTTAATTAGTTAGGTAAGGAATAGACCATACTACCATTCTAAAATCCGGATTGGCCAATTCCTTAACTGAACAATCCAACTTCTAAAGGGCATAACTCACTCATACGAACTCGAAATCGTGCAAACTCGGCGGCGTTGGAAAGTTTGTTCCAAGGAATTTCCAACCATATTTGCACTACACCTAAATAATCATGATAAATGAGTTATGGCCATTTGAAATTTACCAAAAACTCACTTTTTAAAAATGTATGAAAATATCTAGATTTTAATTCTTTCCAAAATTGACTATTTCAACTTTTAAGCTTCTTCATAGATATTTCAATTTGCGAGATGTTACATTTTTATATGATTGTGCGCGCAATATTTCTTGTATGAATGCTGGTATGTGTAATGTGTTGGCTTAAATGTTGAAACTGTACAATTTATATTGCTTGAATGTCATGAAACTTGTTGTCAAAAATAAAGTCATCACGAGTTTAGCTGCACTGGTATATATAAATTACAATGTGGTTCATAAATGAAAAATCTGGATGTGCAGTTTTATTTGGAAAAAATATTTGTGTTTTAGGTATGGTTTTAGAGTCGCCACTTAATAATTAAGAAAAATCAAGAAAAAACTTATTCTTGACATATTAAGACAGTAAATTGATTGAAAAACCTAAAATACTCTCTTGTGATTATCTAGCAATTAATTTGTTTGGCTTAAACCATAACTTAATTTGAATAGAAAATATTTGGAATCATTAAAAGAGTGAAAATAAACTTATTATTTGAGTGAGGTTTTTACTTTGCAAAATTTATTATTTTTTAAGTCCACTTATACTTGGTTGATTTAGTTCAAATAATAAAAACATAACTTAAGTCTTGCAGGATTTCGAATTTTCCGACTCTAAGACGAAAGACAATTAAGAACAAGTAAGTAAGTGTAATAATGTAAAGAGGGAAAGAGAGAGAGAGAGAGAGAGAGAGAGAGAGAGAGAGAGAGAGAGAGAGAGAGAGAGAGAGAGAGTGAGAGAGAGAGAGAGTTGGGTTCAAATCTAGTTTCTGTCCGCCTGGACCGTATTTGGACCAATTTCATTTTGGGACTTTGGCCCGTTTCTACATGTCCTAAAATTCTAACAATACAATAATGATAATATCAAAAAGTACTTAGGCCCAACATAACTAAATACAAAATTTAGAAAATAAATTTTGGCTTGTTCGCCCAAAATCATCAACTTCTTCCAGTTAGGTTTCTTTCCATTCGGGAACCTGTACACCTTTTTTTGAAACTCATTCTTTGATTTGACGGGCTGACTCTAATAAGGGGAATCAAGCCTTTACGAATCTCTCTAAATTCAAGGAAAAGATAAGAGTTCATGATGAACTCGGACATATTTCACATGCAAGAACGATAAATAAGTAACAAAATTAGCATCTTTTGGAAAGGAATGAAGTGGTAAGATAAAAATAGATTCGCAAACAAAATAACATACTGATTAGTCATTAACAATACAACCCTTAATTACAAAAATTAAAAGGAAAAATAGATGAAGACTTGTTAATTTGTATGTATCATGAATGGGGAACAGTAATCAAGACTAAGCATTGGAACAAAGGTCATATGAGATGTAAAATTATAGGCTTTTAACATAAATGTTTCAATATTACAAGATTAAAATCATTACTAGGCAAGTTCAAAGAGATAATGAACAAATATGTCATCTACTAAGTGTGACTATTGTATATTTGTCTCAAAGCCCAAGAATTGTTAGCTAAAACAAGCCTACAATCAGTAGTTAAAGTAAAATGAAACAGATTTTCCAATCCCCTTTTTGAACTTTTAAAATAACATTATAAACAAGTAAAACATGTAGGATTTAGTCCAAAGTAATAAATAAATTATCATTTGTAGGTGAGATTTCTAAACAAATATAATAGTAAGAAATGTATCGTCAGTAATTCAAATTTTACACACGAATATTGTCTAATATAGACATCATCTGGACATCTTTCTTATCACCGATTTTAGTCTTAACGACACCTAATCAAGCTATATAGAGAAGGGAAATAAAAGCCGGTGATCACCAAAGCAAGAAAAAAGAACAAAATAAAATAAAATAAACAACATCCTTAACAAATATTGAAATATGGTAAGATTGATGAAGAAAACAAGCTAGAATTATGGATGTACATTCAAAGTTTCATGTACTTCCAACATTATTGAAATTTGTTAAAGATATACATGAATCTCACGGGGATCTCCAGTAGAAAATAGGGAATATTCATTTGCCCTAAAGGAATAAACACAAAAAATGAAATGAATGAGCATGGACTACGACATATTTTATGCATCTTGTAACCAAGAAAAGTGTTACACCCTCAAAATGATCTAGGTTGAATTAGAGACTAACATGTTGGTTATGAGTTAATTAGATCCTTAAATGACTAATTGTAGTTTTAAAAGGTAGTGTATTATGTTTGGAGGTCAAACGTCCAAGACGTTCGAAAGTGTTGCCTTGCAATGTGCTTGTGTGTCTCTGTGTGTTTTTGCTTGTTTTATGTGTTTTTTGGAGTTAAAATTAATACGAGAGGTTTCTAACATGTATAAATGAGTATTTTAGGTGGAAACATCCGGGAAAAACTCCCCAAGGATTAACCAAAGGGTCCTTGAGGAGGACCCAACCTTGGGCAAACAAGATGACCAAGACAACAATTTTTGTTCCTTGGTGAAATAGGTCCGTATCGCGGACTTGGCCGTTCATAGGTAATAATGTTGGTCCGCGTCAGGTACACAAAATAGGTTCAATTGTACCTGAAGTTATTTTCAAAAAAATTCATGCGGGAACTGCTCCACTACGAAGATTCCAGAAATAAAAGTTGAGTTTGACATGTCTGAAAGTTCAAATAAATATGAGGATGTTTTGGTAACTTTGGATGATGTTTATAAACTTATTTTAATACCTATTTAACCCCTTTCCCACATCAAAATCTCAACACCCAATAAGAAAAATCAAAACCCCAAAACTCTCATCTCTTCCAACTTCTCCCGAAACCTCCACGGGAGACCAAAACTCAAGATCAAGCTAGGGGCTTGATTTCTATAGTTTTTTCTCCAATTATTCATGGGTATTCAATAAATAAGGTATGGTGAACCTTCATCCTTAGTTATACATTCATCGAAGGAGTTAAATCAATGATTTTCAAAAGTGATTCAAAGACCAAAATTCCTAATTTTCAATCTACCCATGAGTTCATTGTCAAATTTATTTCAAAGTCATTCTAATGATGGAATTATGTTTAATTAATGTTTTAATTATGAATTTCAATCAAATTTCATGCAGAACCCATGATTCTCCTAATTTCTCAAATTGGTCCATAATGTGGGTCTTATGATCTTGATTTTATGTTGATAGAATTGTGATTAGATTTTATTGAATTGGTTGTTGCTATTACTATATATATAAATTGAATATTAATTTTGGAGAAATGGTCATTATCTTGGAGATTTGGTAATTTGACCTATCTCCTCTAATTAGCTTAGAATGTATAGTGAACTGTGTTTATTGGTATGGTCCAGTTATGCTGGCGGTGTTTACATTCTTTTACATGTTTATATGTTATGATCATATCCTTGAAGACATTAGATGCAAGATGATTTTATATAATATTTCCATGTTTAGGAAGTTGAAGGATGTAGCATCGATTCTAATATCATATCTAAGTGAATTGATGTCATGTGAAGTATATGAATAGTCTTCCACACTAGTTGTATGACCTAGGTGTGGAGATGATGTAATATGCATATGTGTGATGATAATGTTAGGGTTAGGTGTGGTCTATTCGGCTAATGATGATGAATATTCTTCTAGCATGGTTCTAACCTATTAAATCCCTATATGAAAGTGTGATCAAATTATGCTACGAGTCTTGTACTCTAATGTTGAATATGCTCTTGTCTTCTATGGTATAATTTGAGTGTGTGTAGTCTATTGTACTTAATTCTATATATGTGTGTATGACATGATACTTGAGGAATGTTGTACATGTGTTGTGATCTTTAGAGGATGGCTTCATCAATGCTATCTACTAGTCATTATGTGATCATATTGACCAATGTACACTCACACACACTTCATTCATATCTATGAGTATTATAGGTTCATGATGACTAAGGAAAGGATAGTTCTCACATACACTTCATTCATATCTATGAGTAGGATAGATAAATGATGACTAAGGAAAGATAGTTCTCCTATGCATCATTGCCTATTTCTATGCATGTTAAGTATATGATTAATGAATTTATGAACATGTGTGCCTAAAGGTGCTTAGGTGAAGTATGTAATGGTGGTCTAATAAATAAGTGAGTCTCTTGAAAGGTATTAATAAATTGTACTCTAAACTAGACTAGAGTATGAATATGATATGATTTTGTGAAATGACATTCACATATGCTATAGATACTATGATGAAAGGACTTTATCGTCTTAGATACGTTTGACCTATATGATATATGAGGGAGTAAGTCCCTAAAGGCCTAATCTTTATGAAATAATGTTATCTAAAGGCTTAATGATGTTTTAAAAGGGAGTTTTTTGCTTATCACCAAAAGGGTATGCAAATGAGATGGAAGTCTCACGTTAGTAAGTCCGTCCTCCCACATGGGTTTCTTCAATTTAAGTCCAGATTCCCAAGATATGTTTTGTCTCATGAGATGGAAACCTTCACGTTCAGCAAGTCAAAGTCTAGCAATAATCTGTTTGACCCTTAACTATTGGCCCACATAGGACTCTAGCTTAGTGGATCAACCGATATAGCTATGTACGAATGGTTGAACCTTAGGCAAGTGTTAACCCCTCTCTTTTTGGTGTGGGAGTAGAACACCGGATTTCATGCAGCTCACATGGTCTATGTCGTTTATGGATATGTTTTCCAAAGGTTAATAAATTAACTAATATAAGAATATGAATTATAATCGAAATTCCTTGAGAAGTGTACTTCGCATAAGTAGGACTGTGGACCCTATCTATGCATTTCACTAGATGACTTCAAGAAAGGATAGGATTGGAACCTCTTATGAAGTAAAGACTTATGTTATGTATGACTTGTATGAATGCATGTTAAGTGACTTTGCTGTGTGAAGATATGAATTATGAGTATGCATGCGAATTGCACTTATGGTTTCTAAGTTAGTTAACATAGTATATGTGGGGGTATGAGACTCCATGTGTACATTATGTAAGTAAGCTTCTAATGGGGTTATGAGGGTGGTTTACCTATGATATGAACTAAATGGTTTATGACTAAGATTGTAGTAAAGAAAAGAGTCCTTATATGTTGTTATGAAGTATGTGGCCTTATGTTTAGTTATAATTGAAAGTGTTATGACTTGTTGGGTATGTTATTCCTAGTATACGGTGTTTTCTTAGGTACATTTGGTGGAAGTAGTATTCTGGGATGTACACATTGCACTAGTGTAACTTAGGAGTTTTCTTAGGTGATGGTATTTGTGTGAAGTTGATGTCTATGATGTGCTTATGACTTGTGAATGTATGTGGCTGTGTTTATGATGCATATATATGAAAGGATATTGTAAGGTGATTTCAAGGTGATACATTGTACTAAGTACACTTGAGGGTTACTAAAGGACAGAAGTAAGATAAAAATAGAAGTAATATCATGTATGTATTGAATAAGCCTCAAAGTATGATAAATGACTTTATGTGCTATTATGAGTAGTATGAACGTGTATATGATGTATGTGAAATATATTGAGCTTATATGTGCCTATGTTCATGAAGTTTACTAAAAAGACATGTTGAATGATTTCAAATGAATGTACTTTTTAAAAAAATGCAAGTTTTTGCATGATTTCCATGCGTAGTGAATTCTTGTACTAATACTATTCTTTTTCATCTTTTTACACAAACTGTAGGTGGTGATGACTAGAGGACGTCTCGTAGGTGAAAAGCTTGGATAGATCTTCCAAGTTCAAGAAGAGGGATCCTTATGATTGAAGGATTTCCCTATGTCAAGTTCCTATTAAATTATGTAATAGCTTAGATATTATCTTATGTTTTTAAGGGCCGTGTCCCTATTCTACTCTATTGGTGTTGAGTCTAAGATGGCAAAGAGACTTAGATTTTAACTATATATTATAATATTTTATATATATAGTAATGTTCTAGTATATGATGTGCTATGAAAATTTTAAATTTTCCACTATTTTTACGATTATGTGATGAAAGATGTCTAAGGGCTTGTCTTAGACCTCTGAGATCTCGACGACACCACGTGATGATTTGAGGATGCCATAACTTGTAGTGTATACCCTCGGCTCGTAACAGAAATACTATCATGATTTTATTCTAAGGTATGTCAAATCAATCAAGACCAACATTATGTACCATTTGGAACCAAACAACCGAAACAATACCCATAATTTTAAAGAAAACAAACATTTAAACCCAGCTTGGACAACGTCTAAAGAACTAGAGACAAAATCAAATAAACAAAAATGGTACAATTAGCTATACCATAAGACAATAAGAACAAATTTTAAGCTATACTAATTTGGATAGGAACTATTATGTAAACTCGAAAATAAGCACGATAAAAGCAGGGATATAAATCCTTTAACACATTCAAAACAAGTAATAGGCTAAAGGAACTAGTGTGGGAAAAATAAATAGGATCACATCCTATGGATTAGCAAATGAAATAAAAAAAAGAACTTCGAGGTGAGCATCAAAGTCAAGAATTCAAGAATTCAAGAAGAGCACAGACAGAGATATAAGCTCAAAAGAACATTAAACCATCTTGAAAATGAAGGAAGAACCATAGCAAGGGACTTATCGAACAAATTTTACCATTAATTTGCACGAAGTCAAAGTCAAACACATCTTTAACTCTCACATGTAAATAACTTCACATAGTCGAGAATCAAGAAATAACGCTTTGGGAAAAAATGCATCTAATATGAAGAGGATATTACCTTTCGAGGGTCAGCGAACTGAGACAACGACCACAAGACAACTCCACCGAACTTCAAAAATTCTAATGAACTCCTGCAGATCCCAACCAATCACGAATAATGAAGAAGGAAAGAGTATTTTAGGCATGTTTTCTGAAGTAAAATTTATGGTTTTGCATTCCTTTATCTGTAATACTTTCCAAAACCCACTTTCTTCTTTTTTGAACTCCCCAAAAAAATCTGCCGTGATCTAGAGAGGAAGAGATGTTTCTATAGATAAGAAAATCTAGGGTTTATGAATATAAAGGGCGGGTGAAATTTGGAGATGTTTGGGGGTAAAATCATGATTCCCCTTCATTCAAGTTTGAAATATCTCCCCAAGGAATGGAAAAGGATGTGGTTTGTATGAAATTTCATCCAAATCCCAGAAAATCCGGACGTCAGGTGCAACGGACGACTCAGATTTATCCTCATGGTCCTTTAGATGTAACATGGCATCATCTCACTGCCACAAGGATAAGTAGATAATGCTGTAAGGACAATTTTGCAGGCGGCTATGGCTGGTGAAAAGTTGTATGATGCAGAAAAAAGGAGAAGGAGATATTGGAGCGTCGTATATGCGTGAAGAGAAGGCGACGCGCGCAGGGGTTGCCTTTGGTGCAATTTACTCACTGCTGCACAATTGGCTTCTAGGTTTTCTCGCAACTACTCTTAGGATGCATTGTTCTTGAAGAGGAAGAAGAAGAAAAACGAGTCTGGTCATTTTGTGAAGGGGAAAAAGAGTGGGCCGGGTCAGGGAGGATAGGGAGTGGGTTGGGTCTGCTGCTTTGGGGTTATTTGAAATTAGAAATAAAAAAAAAGGTATTGGTCCTGAGATTTTGGATTTGGAAAAAGGAATGGGGGATGGATAGATGATCATTAGAACGAGGCCCAAAATTTTGTCTTTAGAATTGGTAAATCAGCCAAATTGAATTTACTTGGTGAATTCGGCCGAAATAAATAAATAAGATAAATTCATATAAGTTAATTAATAAGCTTCTTAGTTTTAACAAAATAAAATAATCGACTTTATTATAAAACAACTCATACCAAAAATGTAAGCTAATATATAACTAAACTAATTAGTAAAACATTTAAGCAAAATAAAATCTTTTTGAAACAATTTTCGAGTAATCATAAATATACTAATTATATACATAATTATGTAAACCATATATTTATCTAAAATTATGAAAAAGCGACAAGATTAATTTGAAATGACTTGAAAAACATTTTAAACTTTATAAAATCTAATTATTTCAAATTGTTTAGAATTAAGAAGCTTGTTAATTAATTACTATTGGGGAGGGTCAAAATTGGTTGTCAATAACTGTCCCTTGTTTTACTTGGATTGATGTAACAAATTTGAGGAAAATGAATTGACCAAGCCAATTTTGACCGACCATATATTCATCTTAGGAGAGGATTTGGTAAGGACTTTTGGGAGTAAGGAAGAACCCACAAAATGGGTTTCCTACACATCTCACGGTATATGAGAATTCAGGCCACTTGTAGTATGCTACACTTGATTTGACACACGATTTGAAAGAATTCAAAAGTCATCTCGATATCGGATTATGGAGTGACCAAGATGCTGGAGAATAAAATTTAAGAGCAAATACTTGAATACAATTGAGTTTTCAATATTAAACCCGCCTAAATATTCTAAAGCTTAGGAATCAGGTTGTTTGTAGTTCAATTTGGTCGGTTTAAAAGGAAATCTATAATGCTAGATAAATTTTAGTTCTGGACAAGTCATTAATTAAGTCGAGTATGAAAAGGAGGATTGTAACCTCTTATCCATGAATGTAGATCTCTTCACATCCATATGCAAGAACTTACACGGACATTATCTCCAAAGCTCTTGATGTATTATCTTTTGGATTTAAAAGTTGCTTCTGATAGATATCAACATTTTTGGATGCAAAACTGAAACCAAGAAACCTAAAGAAAAACCCACATGCCTTCTGATAGGGGTGTGGTTTTATTGTGGAGGAAGTCTCTCCTCTACTCGTGTCCTAAGAGTTTGACACTCCTCTTTGGACTATGTTCCAGTTTGTTGCTCAGAAAAAGTTTCACGTTGTGTTGCATCCTTTTTGATATAGTCCACACCTGTGGTTTCTTTTTCAGAATTCATCATTTCTGATGCTTCAACAGTGACTAAGATAAAACTCATTAGCATAAATATTCAATTCGAATGGGAGACAATTTATTTTAACGTCTTGACACTAAATTGCTCTCCTTCAACATTTGATGTCAACTTCATTTGGTTTGACGTGAAGGAAATAAAGCATATGTCTTATATTTGCAATGTTAAAACACTCCAACAATCTAAAACCTAATATAGATCCTCACATGAGTTTCAAAGGGTTGTAGCACTGTTCTAGGGTTAATAATAGTGAATAAAAGTAATTTGGGAAGTTTTAGATTCAAGACATCAAGGAACGTCCATGACGTCCGGAGAATAGTGCAAACAGTGCTAGTGTGACTTAGCCTATTTCAGAAGATTTTAAGAGTCATAAATTGATGAAATTTTGTATAAAGGTGTCTAACATGTTTAGAATAGGTTTAGAGTCGAAACGTCCGGGTACGACTCCCCAAGGACCAATCAAATGGTCCTAGATGAGGACCCATTCATTTTGGATAAAAGCTATCTTGAGACAGTAGCCATCGATGAGGTGCAGGAGATGAGGCGTAAGTAAATCGATGGGGTGTCGATGCCTCCGTTGATGAAGACTTAGACTTTTTGGAAAAATGTCCATTTTGTCAAGTTTCTAGGCAAAACGACAGTGTGTAGGACGGTCGGGGTCATGGTCGTCAATTGACCTACGACCTGTAGGTCGGGTTTTGTAGGTCAAGCCTGCGATTTCTGATAAGTTTTATATATTTCTTTGAATTAGTTAATATAAAGATTAAGGGTTAAAGGAGGTATAATTAAGTTAGTTAGAACCTATATAAAGACGTAAACCTAATTAAACTAACCCAACTCCCACAATTTCCCAATACTAAATTGCTCTTCTTTCTCTCTCCCAAAAAGAAGAACTCCATTGAAGGGATAAGTAAAGGTCATTAGGTCAGAAAGAAGGGTGATTTTATCCATACAACTTCAATAATTAACAAGGTATGAGGTCCTTTCACCTTTGGGATTCCTTTCCCTAAAGGGTTCTTCGAAAATTGATTTAAAAAGATGAGTTTCACGTGGGTTTTCTTCTATTACGATTTGAACCTATAAATTTTATTGTATATGGTTTATTTTGATTATTATAGTTAGATTATGATGTATTATGATTCAATTATTCTAGTTCTTGCAGAATTAACCTAGTATGTGAAGTAGATCATGAATTGACCCAAGTCCCTATCTTTTGATTATGAACTAGTGATGAATTGATGTGTAATAATTAAATTGACTTAATTGTTTTATTAATTACTATTATGTGATGATATTGCATCCATTATTAAGTTGAATTTTATTGTTAATTGTAAAACCTTGGATGATGGCTTGTGAAGGAGATTGGGGTAGGTCTTGTGATCTCAAACCTTTACTTCAGTTATAATTACTTGTGTTTAGTGATGAAGTTAAATTGAAGTACACCTTATGATAAGATTTATTAGGGTTGGTATGATGTTGAATTGAAATGTCTTGATTTATGGTTTGTGATTTGTTGGCTAGGATGTAATGTGTAACACTTAAAAAATCCAAGACGTGTCTTAAAGCCTACCATAAGTGTCATGAGGTCTAGAAACTGTTGTAATATTTATTGTAATTAAAATAGGTCATTTAGGAAGTTTGGAAACCAAAACGTCCAAGAACGTCCATGATGTTAGGAAAACTAGATCATGGAGGTACTAGCGTGCCTTAGCTTATTTGACTAGCTTTTAGGAGTCGGAAATCCATGAAAATTTGTGGAAGGGTAGGTAACATGTGTTTAAGTGGATTCATAGTAAAAACGTTGGGGTAAAAATCCACAAGGACCAACCAAGGACCCTTGAGGAGGACCTTTGCATGTTGGAGTCAACACTGCCTAGGCAGTGTGCACCCACGAGAGATAATCGACGATTTGTGTGTGGATCGACGGGGCGTCATTTCCAATTGTTGACCAACACTTGGACAAATTGTCTAATACCTTGCCTTCACAATTCTCTGACAACAACCACGGATGTACATAACAGAGGAGGGCTGGTCCGTTGACTTACCCAAGATCTGTCAATCGTGGTGTCGTCTATGACATTATAATTTCCTACACATTTTAATTAGTCTTAACTAATTAATTAGGGGTTTTGGAGGTGTTAGGGATTAAGGTAAGTCTAATAGAGTTAATTAACCCCCATATAAAGACCCCAATCCCATTAGTCTAATTACAACTCTCAAAACAAAACTCTCTTCCTTTCTCTTCTTTCTCTCGCTATTCGAAGACACCATTGAAGACAAGCTAGGAGGGGGGGGTGGGATTTAAGGGATTAAAGGGACGATTTCACCATCAATTCTTCATCAAACATTGAGGTATGGAATCTAATTCACCTTTGAGACCTCTTTCCTCAAAGGGTTACTTCAAAGTATTTTCAAAAGTTGAGTTTTCATGTGGGTCTTTCTTAATCTCGAAAATTATGTTTTAAATTGGTGTGTTTAGGTTTTCTATTGGATTATCTTAATTTATTAACATGTATTCTAACTTAATTATGATATATCTTGATGGTTTGGTCTAGTTTGTAGACGATGAACCTTTCCTTTTAGGTTTGATCTTGGTATGCATTAGGTGGTAATTGGTTCAATTGACTGTGCTATTATTTGAATTACTATTATTTGATGTTGTTACATTATTCAATAACAAATTAGGGTGATTTTTATACTTTCATTCTAGTTCTTGAGAAGATGATCTAGGTTAGGAAGTGAATTGACCTAAGCATCTTGTCTTAATATATGATCTAGTATTGAATTGTGATGTAGTGATTCTTCAAGCTTTGTTATCACGTTGATTATTGATTTATGATGATGTATACCCAAGTTGGGTTGAATTTAGGGTTTATTGTAAGACATTGATGATGATCTATGAAGGCGACTTGGTAAGTCTTATGGTCTTTATCCTTTACTTCAAATTGTGGTTAATTGTGATTAAGTCATGATGTTGTATTGGAGTTTGGCTTGTATTAGGATTCATAGGGAGGTATGATGTTGAATTGAAATGTTTTGATTATTATTGTGAGGAGTTTTCTTAAGATGTAAATGTTTTAAGGAGCGTGAATGATTTACCAATGTGCTTTATCATGATGTCAAGGTGTTAATTTGCTAACTTCACCTATATCAATTGTAATGAAAGGATTTATACTCATGCAATTCTTATTGAACTATTGATGATGATGATTATAGAAGGGGTAGACCTTATGACCTAAACTAGGGTACGATTGATAATAAAGGCTTAAAGACATTTCAAGAAGGGCTAGCTTAGCACCGAGTGAACTAGATAGAGGAGTGTCCCTTCCCACATAGAAAAGGTCGGATCACTGATATACTCTTGAGATTGGAGACTATAATGCACATAGCATAAAAAGGGTCCCAACTAAATCTCCTAGTTCTTGAACTTTGTTGCCCCCATAGAATACTAGCTAGTAGATCCACGTAGTTGCTATGTTTCATGTTTTGGTACTACCTTGGAAAGTAGTACTCCTTCTTTCGATGTAGAGTTTTATGACAACGGATTCCACACTAGCTCTTGTGGTCTACGTAGATTCGGGGAAGATGTTCCCAAAAGGTAGAATGAACTAAAGGATTGAACTTTAACTATGATAACCTAAGGGGTCTAGCTTAGTCTAGGTAGGGGTATGTGATTCTACCTAAAGATTACACTAGTTAGCCTTGAGGGGAGTCTTAGGAGGATTTTCTTATGTGTATTTATTCTTATAATGTTATATGACATATATATGATGAATTTTCACATTGTTGATACTCTATGTTGATTAGTTCACTTATGAATATATGTTGGTTTATATTGTTAAACTAAGACGATATATGCACATAAATGCCATTTTATGTGAAGCGGGATGTTAGTTATGATTCTTGTTGGGTTACATGACGGAATAAGGTTATGGGGCTTTACTTGGCAATTGCTCTTGTTGACTTTATATGGGTTCATGGTAATTGATTTGCTTTATTTACAATGAAATGTACTATTATGCATGCTTATTATTAATATGACTTGATGATCGAGTTACTTGAATATGTACCTAATTATATGCTATGAATGTTAAGTTGACTAGACTTGATGATGTTCGTTTGTTAATGTACATGCTTATGACATAATGAACATGTCCTATGGATTGGTATGGTCTTGCTGAATATCCATAAGTGTTTTCAAAGTAAATTGCATATCTTTATGAAATGTCCTCTTTCTTAGCATGTTTTCATAGTCTGTGTGTATATGGTCTCATACTTAGTATAAGTGGCATACTAACCCGATTTCTTCCTTTGGCCCAACATTTTAGGTTCCTGTCGTTGAAGTGCTTTGACGGCGACTTAAAAAAGGCTTGGATCTCTCATTCATCAAAGTAGGGTAAGTCCTCAATTTCTGAGGGCTATGACACTATCTAGCTTATGGAGTTTGCTTTTTATTTAAAGACTTATGTGGTTCTTTCTTTCCATTTAGTATGAAACACTGTGCAGCTCATATGAGGACTTTTTACTTAATGTATGGGTTATGCCGAAGTTCTTACACTCTTATTATATGGTTATGAGATGAGACAAATATTATGACTATTATGTCTATGCTATGTTTTATATACATCTGTGCAATAAAAGTAGAAGGCTATGTAACCTTCCTATACGAATGGTTTATGTATACTCTGTAAGATCTCAAAAATGACTTAGGTGAACTAGAGACTAACATGTTGGTCATGATGGTCTAAGGTCCTAAATAGATCTATTATATGGTATAGAGGCTGTGTTTCAGAGTTTAGGTGCATTGGAAGTCAAACGTCAAGGGACAACTAAGACGTTCGACGACTAAGTCACCTATGTGCCTCATATGTGGTTATACGTTTTTATGTGGTGTTAATGAGGTTATAAGGTTTTTCAATTAGTTATTATAGAATATATAATCAGTGTGTCAAGTTTCGTGAGTTTGGAGGTCAAACGTCGAAGAACGTCCATGACATTCGAAAATATTGCCTTGAAACGACCATGTGTGTCTAAGTATGTTTTGTCGAGTTTTATGTATTCATTTTCTGTGAAATTCATTTGAGAGGTGCTAAATTCATATACGATCATGTTTGGGTTGGAAACTTCCAGTAAACATCCCCAAGGACCTAACCAAGGGTCCTTGAGGAAGGACCCAAAATAGGTGCCAACGTATTCCAAGACAGCCCAAACCATGGAGGCAGTCGACGCCCAGTGGGTCAATCGATGCCCCGTTGGTAGAATATCATCGATTGGGACTTAGTCTTGGGAGGTAGTATACCAATGTTGAGTCAGTGATCCAACCAACGAAAGGATAGGATGGTCCGTTCGTGGACAAACGGTCCGTTGACTGCCAATCGTTGGTGGACTACCTCCCTGCGTGCAGTTCAGTGTAAGTTGAGGGGTGAACTTGTAATTTCACCCCACTTACAAATAGAAGGTTTTGTGATTCCTTAACGGCCTTTTGGGTATTTTATGTGTGTATATAAGTCTTTAACACATTGAAGACTTCATTCTTCTAAACTAAAACCCCAAAATCCCTTAGAAATTCCTTCAGACTCCATTGAAGTCCAAGGTCAAAGAAGAGCTTGGTGTGACGAATTGAGTGAAGATTCTTCATCAATATGAATAATTAGCTTAATCAAGGTATGATTTTGATCCTTTAAACTCTCTTCATCAAGGATCCCAACTTTCAAAGATGTTTTCTGAAGTTTTCAGATTGAATTGTCCAATTTCATGATTCTACCATGGGTTCTTGCATCAATTGTTTATAAACGATTATTATGGATTAAATCGTTATTGTATTGATGATTTTAACCTAAATTACCTATGAACCCATGAATTGGGTGATCCCTAGTTTTTGACTAAGTTATGTGTTACTTGATATTGATCCAATATTGATGAATTATGATGTAGATATCTATGGACTCTCTAATGATGTAATAATTGTAGTAGTTTGATATCTAGGTTGTATTGGATTGATGAATATGTAGTTATTTGACCTAGTTTCATGAATAGAGATATAATTAGGTTGAATTGGTTATGTCCATGGGTAAGGACCTTGTGATATAGAATGTGGTGATTTGACAATGGATTGAGGTGTTGAGGATGATGTGGTGGTAATCTGACCAATTTTTTTTAATTTGATGTTAGTTAGATTTAAACTCTATTGTGATTGGTATGGTCCACTTATGGTGGCGGTTATCACATATCAAGACCACACTCTAGAAATTAGGGTATAATCTTGGATTATAACTGGCATACTCGACCTCTCAGAGGTCTTATAAAAGCCCTTAAATATCATTCATCGCATAAATATAGTGAAAAGTAGTGCAGAATTAAAAAATTTCACTAAACATAATATAGTTTTCAAAAATCTCTTTCATATAAAGCAATAGGAAATACTAAGTCTCAATCTCATCATCTTAAGACACAAGAATATATTGGGACACGATCCATACTTCAAAATACGAATATAGAAATACTTAGTCTATTAAATACTTTGAATGAAAAATATAAAAGACATATATACCCTCCAGTAAAATGAAAACATACTTCAAATTCTCTTGAACGATGCTATGGTCCAGGTCTTCACTTCCCAAATGCTCCTCACTTACCAAGAACTATAGGTAGATAAAAGCATGGAGTTAGTACAACCACATGTACTCAATATGTCATTACGCATAAAAATCATGAAAATGGACTTTTATTTGAAATATGCATCTTTTGTTTTAGAAATCATATTATAATCATAAGAACAACAGTTAAAAACTTAGAAACACTTAAGATAACATTTAAACCAAAAATCAAATTTTTGAACCCACTTTACAATAGGTCCAATTCACTGTTATAGTGAATTAGTTCACTGTAAAGTGAAGTTGCTTATCGTTCACTTTAGATGCCGTTTAGCATGTAATATTCTCCCTTAATGATATCCTAGGATTCACTTAAGTCACATAATGAGAGAATGCCCATACACCCTCTCTAGATGTGCCTAAACGACCCTTAAGATTACTTATAATAAGTTACAAACACACTTCAAGACATCAATCATATCAAGACTAAAAGTGGGAACAAGGTTAGGTATTTCCCTAATGTGTGGGGTCAAGACAAGGGTAGTTGTCAATCTCAAGTAAGTGGTTGAAATGAGGCTCCAAAGAAGAACCGTTTTTATGCTCTTCGCTCTAGGGGTGAGCAAGAGACTTCTACCGACGAGGTGTCTGGTACCTTGAAAGTCTTCTCTATTGATGTATATGCCTTGATCCCATTGCTAATTTATCATTTTTACCCCTCTATTAGACAAAAAGTTTGACATTTTGCCTGATATTTTGCATGAACCTTTTTAGTGTCTACTCCGGTGGGTGAGTCGGTTGTTGCAAAAGGGGTGTATAGAAATTTTCCTATAATGTTGCGCAATAGATTTTCTTGTGTTGAACTATTAGAACTTGATATGTTTGATTTTGATATTATATTGGGTATGGATTGGTCGCATGCTTGCTTTGCCTCTATTGATTGTACAACAAGGGTGGTGAAGTTTAACTTTCCAATTGAACTTGATGTAGAGTGCAAGGGGGAAATTCTACTCCAAGAGGTCATATTATCTCTAGTTTAAAACATGATAAATGATCTCTAAAGGTTTTGTATATCATATTGTAAAAGTCCAAGATCTAGACTCCAAAATTTCTCCCATTGAGTCTATCCCCGTAGTGCGTGAATTTCCGGAGGTCTTCCCTAATGATCTTCCCGGTAACGGGAAATTGATTTTGGTATGGATTTTCTACCGAATACAAATCCCACTTTAATTCCTCCTTATAGGATGGATCCGTCCAAATTGAAAAAGTTAAAGTCTCAACTCAAAGATTTACTAGACAAAGACTTCATTAGACCTAGTATTTCTCCATGGGGTGCTCCAGTTTTATTTGTGAAGAATAAAGATGGGTCCGTGTATTGATTATCGCCAACTCAATAAAGTCACTATCAAGAATAAGTATCCTCTCCCTTGGATAGACGACTTGTTTGATTAACTCCAAGGGGCAAGCTACATTTCTAAGATTGGCTTGAGTTCGGGATATCACCAACTTAGGGTGAGAGGTGAGAATATGTTGAAGATGGTATTTGGACTAGATATGGTGATTATGGGTTCTTAGTAATGTCTTTTGGTCTCACTAATGCTCCAGCAGCGTTTATGTACCTAATTAATAGGGTGTTTCAAAATTACTAAGATTCATTTTCTACCGGATATAGATCCCATTTTAATTCCTCCTTATAGGATGGATCCGTCCGAATTGAAAAAGTTAAAGGCTCAACTCAAAGATTTACTAGACAAAGGCTTCATTAGACCTAGTATTTCTTCATGGGGTGCTCCAGTTTTGTTTGTGAAAAATAAAGATGGGTCTGTGTATTGATTATCGCCAACTCAATAAAGTCACTATCAAGAATAAGTATCCTCTCCGTTGGATAGACGACTCTTTTGTTCAACTCCAAGGGGCAAGCTACTTTTCTAAGATTGACTTGAGATAGGGGTATCACCAACTTAGGGTGAGAGGTGAGGATATATCGAAGATGGTATTTTGGACTAGATATGGTGATTATGAGTTCTTAGTAATGTCTTTTGGTCTCACTAAAGCTCCAACGATGTTTATTGAGCTAATGAATAGGGTGTCTCAAAGTTACCGAGATGCATCTGTCATTATCTTCATTGACAACATCTTGGTATATTCGAAAAATGAGGGTGACCACATGAACCATTTTAGGTTGGTTTTGAAAGTACTTAAAGAACATAAATTGTTTGCCAAGTATAGAAAATATGTGTTTTTGTTGAGGTCGGTGACATTTCTTGGTCATATCATCTCTAGTAATGAAGTTGAGGTTGATCCAAGGAAAATGCAGGCAGTGAATAATTAGCCTAGACCATTGACTCCAATCGACATTAGAAGATTCTTAGGTTTAGCGGGTTATTATAAGAGGTTCGTGCGTCCATTGCCTCTCCCTTGACTATTTTGACCCAAAAGTGTAAGAAATTTGAGTGGTCCGACGCATCTAAGAGAAGCTTTCTTTATCTTGAAATATAGGCTTACTTTCGCTCTAGTGTTGACTTTAATGGAGGGTACAAAGGGGATTGTTGTCTATTGTGATGCATCCCGAGTGGGTTTGGGGTGTATGCTTACACAACATGGGAAGGTGATAGACTATGCTTCTAGGAAACTTAATGTGCATGAGCAAAACTATCCAACTCATGATCTTGAGTTAGCGTACGTGGTATTTGCCTTGAAAATATGGAGGCATTACTTGTATGGTGTCCATGTTGATGTGTATACCGACCATAAGAGTCTCCAATATGTGTTTACCCAAAAGGAGTTGAATCTCTGAGAAAGAAGGTGGTTAGAATTGTTGAAAGATTACGACATAAGTTTTCTTCATCACCTCGGCAAGGACAATGTGGTTGCAGATGCTCTTATTCGTATTACTATGGGTAGTGTGTCTCACATAGATGAAGCCAAGAAATACCTAGTGAAGGATTTTCATTGGTTGTCTAGGTTAGGTTTGAGGTTTGAAGATTCTCCAAATGGTGGATTAATAGTCCATCATAACTCAGAGTCATAATTTATAGTTGAGGTGAAGTCCAAACAACACCTTGATAAATATTTAATAGAGTTGAAGAAATCGGTCCTTGGCAAGATTAATGAGACTTTCTACTTAAGGGTGGTGGTGTTTTGAGGTACCAAGAAACATTGTGTGTTCCCAAGGTAGATGAGTTGAGGAACATGATCCTTGAGGAAGCCCATGGGTCTCGCTACTTCATTCATCCTAGTTTGACAAAAAAATACCATGACTTTAGGGAAGTATATTGGTTGGAATGTTTGAATAAGGACATAGACGAGTTTGATGCTAAGTCTCCTAATTGCCAACAAGTGAAAGCCGAACATTAAAAGTAGGGTGGCTTGCTACAAGAAATCCAAGTTCCTACTTGGAAGTGGTAAAATATCAAAATGGATTTTGTAGTGGGTTTACCTTAGACTCAAAGGCAATATGATTCTATATGGGTGGTTGTGGATAGGTTGACCAAGTCCCTCATTTTATACTCGTCAAGTCTACTTATTAGGCGGAAGATTATGCTAGGATCTTCATAGATGAGATTGTGTGTCCCCATTGTATTCCATTATCAACCATATCATATCGGGGTGCACAATTCACATATAGGTTGTGGAGGTCATTCCAAGAAAGGGCTTGTATTATTCATTTCAAGGGGAATTGGGATAACATTTGCCTTTCCTGTAGTTTGCTTGTAATAATAATTTTCATTCATCCATCTCCATGGCTCCCTATGAAGCCTTGTATGGTAGGAGGTGTAGGTCTCCTATTGGATGGTTTGAAGTGGGTGATCCTTACTTCTTGGTATCGATTTGATTTATAAGACTTTGGATAAAGTTCATATCATAAGGAACCGGTTGCAAACGACCTATAGTCAGTAAAAGTATTATGCCTATCGTGGGAGAATGGATTTGGAGTTTTAAGAAGGTGATAAGGTGTATTTTAAAATTTCACCTATGAAAGGGGTGGTTAGATTTGTCAAGAAAAAGAAGTTGAGTCCTCATTATGTGGGTCCATAGGAAATCTTGCAAAAGGTTGGTAAGGTTGCCTATGAAATGAAACTTCATAGTGAATTGATTGCGGAACATCCGGTTTTCCATACTTCTATGCTTATGGGTGTATCGTTGATCCCGAGTCTATTCTTTTTATTGAGGGTCTTGGTGTGAAGGATAACCTCTCTTATGAGAAAGTTTCGATTCAAATTATTGATAGGCAAGTCAAGAATTAAGGAATAAACAGGTGGCTTTCGTAAATGTGTTATTGAAGAATCACCTAGTTGAGAGCGCAGCATGGGAGGTTGAGACCGACATGAAGTCCCGTTACCCTCATCTATTTGATAACAAAGGTTAGTAGTTCTTACTAATAGTGAAAATAATGACAAAAATTGAAATTGCTTTAATTTTTGGTGAAGTCTTGCAAAATATGCATTTTTGAATAGCTTTACAATGACTTACAATGATGTTGTGCATTTGAAGATATTTTTCTCTTCGTCTTGTTTGAGTTATTTTTTGCATTTTGATATGGTGAGTCTTTATGAAATGATATGTAGCATGTTGGCAAGTTGAACTTTGGCATAATTGACTTATGTAAAGCCTGTTGAGATCATGTTGTTTTTGTGAGAAGGAAATTCCTCATAATGTGATATTTGGGCCTTATGTGTGGTTATTGAAATTTTGAATCGTCTTGTGCATTTAGATATGGCTGACGTTGTTATGTATTTTTGTTGCTTGGGCTGTTAGTCTTGAGTCTATTCCTTCCTTCAAAAGATTTTAGTGTCATTCAGGGACGAATGTTTGTAGGGGGGGTAGGGGATGATAATGTAACACTTCAAAAATCAAAGGCGTGTCTCAAAGCTTAATTATCATAAGGTCTAGACACTGCTACAAGAGTCATTTTAATGAAAATAGGTCATTTAGGATGTTTAGAAACCAAAATGTCCAAGAACGTCCATGACATTCAGAAAACTAGCTAATGGAGGTACATGCATGCCTTAGCTTATTTGACTACATTTTAGGAGTTGGAAATCCATGAAAATAGTGGAACGGTAGCTAACATGTGTTTAAGTCAATTCATAGTCTAAACGTCCAAGTACGACTCCCTAAGGACCAACTGAGGTCCCTTAAGGAGGACCCTTCCACATTGGAGTCAACACTGCCTGTGCAGTGTGAACCCACGAGAGACAATCGACAATTCGTGTTTGGATCAACAGAGCATGTTTGCCAACCGTCGAACAACACTTAAACAAATTTTTAAGTCCCTCGCCTTCACAATCCATCAATCGTGGTGTCGTCTATGACACTGTAAATTCCTGCACGTTTTAAGTTTGTCTTAACTAACTAATTAAGGGGTTTAGTGGTTAGTTAGGGATTAAGGGAAGTATAATTAACTTAATTAACCCCCCAGATAAATACCCCAACCCCATTAGTCTAATTACAACTTTAAAAAAAATACTTTCTTCCTTCTCTCTTCTTTCTTTGTCTATTTGAAGACACCATTGAAGACAAGCTAGGGAAGGTATTTAGGGGCTTTTAAGGGATGATTTAACCATAAATTATTCATTAAACATTGAGGTATGATATCTAATTCACCTTTGAGACCTCTTTCCTCAATGAGTTCCTTCAAAGTATTTTCAAAACTTGAGTTTTCATGTGGGTCTTTCTCAATCTCGAAAATTATGTCATTAATTGGTTTGTTCATGTTTTATATCGGATCATATGAATTTATTAACATGTATTCTAACTTAATTATGATATATCTTGTTGGTTTCGTCTAGTTTGTATAAGATTACCCTTAACCCTTAACCTTATGTTTGATCTTTAAATAAATTAGGTGGTAATTGGTTCAGTTGACGTGGTTATTGGTTGAATTACTATATGATGATGTTTTTACATTAGTAATGAACAAATTAGAGTTATTTGTAGTATTTCATGCTAGTTCTTGAGAAGATGATCTAGGTTAGGAAGTGAATTGACCTAAGTATCTTGTCTTAAGCTAGGATCTAGTATTGAATTGTAATGTAGTGATTCTTCTAGACTTGTTATCATGTTGATTATTGACTTATGATGATGTATACCCAAATTGGGTTGAACTGAGGGTTTGTGGTAAGACCTTGATGATGAACTACTTGTAAGTCTTATGATCTCTATCCTTTACTTCAAATTGTTGTTAATTGTGATTAAGTCATAATTTTGTATTGGAGTATGCCTTGTATTAAGATTGATAGGGTGGTATGATTTTTAATTTAAATGTCTTGATTATGATAGTGAGGTGTTGGTTTAAGAAATAAATGTTATGAAGTGGGTGAATGATTTACCAATGTGCCTTATCATGATGTGAAGATGTCAATGTGCTAACCTCACCTATATGAATTTTAATGAAAGGATTTATACTCATGCAATTCTTATTGATCTACTAATGATAATGATTATATAAGGGGTAGACCAGATGACCTAAACTAAGCTATGATTGATAATAAAGGCTTATATACATTTTAAAAAGGGACTCTAGCTTAGCACCGTGTGAACTAGATAGAGAAGTGTCCCTTCCCACATAGAGAAGGTAGGATTACTGATGTACTCTTGATATTGGATAATAAATGCACGTAGCATAAAGAGGGTCCCAACTATATCTCGTAGTTCTTGAACTATATTGCCTCTATAGGAATACTAGCTAGTGGATCCACATAATTTCTATGCTTCATGTTTTGGTACTACCTTGGCAATTAGTCCACCTTCCTTTGGTGTAGGGTTTTATGACACCAGATTCCACACTAGATCATGTGGTCTATATTGGTTAGGGCAAGATGTTCCCGAAAGGTAAAAAATGAACTAAAGTATTGAACTCTAACTATGATAACCTAAGGGGTCTAGTAGTGCAGGTAGGGGTATGGGACTCTACCTAAAGATAGCACTAGTTGTCCTTGAGTGGTGTCTTAGAAAGATGTTCTTATGTGTAATTATGCTAATAATGCTATATGACATACATATGATGAACTTGCACATTGTTGATACTATAAGTTGATTAGTTAAATTATGAATATATGTTGGTTTATATTATTAAAGTAAGATGATATGTATACCTAAATTCCATGTTATGTGAAGTAGGATTTTAGTTATAATTCTTGTTGGGTTAGTTGATTGACTAAGGTTATGGGGCTTTACTTAATCATTGCACTTGTTTACATGAAAGGGGTGCATGGGTAATTGACTTGCTTTGTTTATAATTAAATGTACTCTTATTTTATGCTTATTGGTAATATGACCTGGTATTAGAGTTACTTGAATATGTACCTAATTATATTCTATGCATGTTGACTTGACTAGACTTGATGATGTTGGTTTGGTAATGTATATGCTTATGACTTAATGAACATGTCCTATGGATTGGTATGGTCTTGTTGAATATGCACAAGTGTTTCAAAGTAAATTGCATATCTTTATGAAATGTCGTTTTGTTTAGCATATTTTTATAGTATATGTGCATATGGTCTCATACTTAGTACAAGTGGTGTACTAATCCCATTTCTTCCTTTTCCCAAAAATTTTAGATTCCGGGCGGTGAAGTTCTTTTGAAGGAGACTTGAAGAAGGCTTGGATGTCTCATTCATCCAAGAAGGGTAGGTCCTCATTTTCCGATGGCACTATCTAGCTTATGGAGTTTTCTTTTTAGTTAAAGACTTATATGGTTCTTCTTTTCCATTTAGTTTGAAACATTGTCTAGCCCATGTGAGGCATTTTTACTTGATCTATGGGTTATGCCCAAGTTCTTAGACTCTTATTAGATGGTTATGAGATGAGATCACTATTATGACTATTATGTCTATATTAAGTTTTATATACTTATGTTTAGTAAAAGTAGAAGGCTATGTAACCTTCCTATATGAAGGGTCTATGTATACTAGATACAGATATATATTATGTGTATGTAGAGGTCTATGTAAACCTCAAAGTTGAACTAATGAAAAGTTTTAAATTTAAAAATCTTTTACCTATGAAAGTAATGATGAAACTAAGAGGCTAATCTTAGTTCTCAAAGAGGACGACAATGCCTGTTACGTCTGGGGGGTAAACTCGGATGTGACATAATGATATAATGTTGGTGATTAATTGCATATGTGCCTTATTATGATATGGTGAAGTAAATGTGCTAATTTCACATGTGTTAATTATATCGAAAGGAAATACTCACGCCATTCCAATTGAGCTAGTTACTATGACTTTATATTGGGTAGACCCCTATGACTTACACTAAGTTATGATTATTAATGAAAGACATTTAAAAAGGGACTCTAGCTTAGCACTAAGTCACATTTCATAAAATCATAGAGACAAGAGTACTTAGGACACGACCCATACAATAGAAATATAGTACTACTAAGTCTATTACAATACTTCTATAAGAGAAATAAAGACATATATTTCCTTGATTCAAATGAGGACATACTTCAACTTGCTTGAAAGATCCTATAATCCAAGCTTAGCTCCCAAGAGCACCTTCACCTATCTATCACTTTAGATATAGATAAAAGCATGGAATTACTACAAACACATGTACTAAGTATGACATAATGCATAAAAATCATGAAAACTGACATTAAATGGAAATGTGCATCTTTTGATTTAAATATCATATTATAATCATAAAAATAACATTTAACACCTAAGGAACACATAAATAGTCACTTAATAAATTTATCACATTTTAGGGGAATACTTTACACTAAACCCATGTCACTTTACTGTGACTTAATTTACTATTATAGTGAAGTTTCTCTAATACACAAGGAACACTTTCTAGAATGCAATCCTCTCACTAAAGATTTATCCTAAGACTTAGTTAAGTATGAAAAAGAGAGACCTCCCGCACACCCTCTCTAGGAACACCTAAATGATCCTTAAGACCACCTATAATGAGATATACACACTTACAATACATCAATCACATGTACATGAGTCCTCCTACCAAAGGTGATTCTAAGGTTCACTTGAGTGAGTTGTGAAGCGATTTCCCATACAATACCTTCCACACACACTTCATATATCCTTTAGATTAGCTAGGATAATATCATTCTCACTTAACATAATAGAATTAATAGAATATGACATTAACCTCCCAAAAGTAATCAAAAGGCTTACTCAAGTAAATAAAGAAGAGAATGTACATGTTTTACCTCTTCAAGATTACCTAAGAAATCCTTAAGACTACCTAAGTTTGGCTCATATTTATATAATCAACAAACTGTCATAATTAGAGTCCATTATTAAGACTTATTAGGTAAGATACAAAGTGACCATTCATATGCCCCCTTCACACCTTAACTAGACAACCCTTAACTACTCTAGATAAGAACTTATTCATTTAACATGGTTTCTTAACATGAATCATTAAATTCATAGTTTACTTAAGAGACATTCATCACCTAAAGGACATTTAAGTAATGGTCTTGGATAAGACATAGGTACTCTCACTAACATCTTCAAAGCCTATTGTGCAATGTCTAGATAGCGTCCCATACCACAACCTAAACTTCATAGAACTTCTCCAATACTAGCAGGTATCCCATATGATGAGAATATGAAATAACCGACATAGACCATCGTAGCAAAACATGAAATCCATAGATGTAACCTACTCTTATAGAGGGTGTTCTACTTGCCATTGGTAGAACATGGAAGCATCCCATGTAAGCACATGGTTAAGTAATATGAAGGGTTTTTTGCACTCTATCTTCATCCTTTAACTAGAACTACTTTCGTTACCATACTCTCTCGGTGCTAGCCTTTGTTCTAATAGACTAATTTACATTAGAGGTTCATACAAAGGGTTTCATATCTTGTTCATAACCCAATCACATTCACCCTACCATAGAGATACCATAGGTCTGCCTTACAATGGCGATGAAGATAGATCAAATGACAATCCTATGTATTATGTGATTCCTTTCCAGCCAACAAAACTAAGTCCATAATTCATTACAAGAAAGACACCATTACGACTTTTGACTTAAAGGTTCATATACTTACCACTAGGTTCAAGGTTCCACATAAATGAACTTTTAAGCATCATTTTCGGTCTAATGTAATTCATAGATACAATACTAAGAGGCTGTAGCATCCTAATTCAAGACATCTCATTTTCACATTCATACATGTATCATGTAAGGGACACAAGTCAACCACACAAAACACCAATACTTCACTTTAGCACATATTGCATGTCATTCTAAAAGTACATAACAATAACCATTATCCTCTTTAAGTCACCCTATAAACTAGTATAAAATCATCAATATAACCATCATAGACTCATATAGTCAAGTAGGAATAGTCATGCCACAACTCTATGATTACACACATAAGGACACACTCATAGTCTAACGTGATCACCTAATATCAATAGAAGAACACATACTTGTACTTAACCACAAGTATATGAATAGATTATACTTCACATAAATCAACTAAAAAAATCATCATAATACTTCAAGTAGGTTGCCGACAAGGCCATGATTATTATAATACATAAAGTAACACCGACAAGGGCACATCATTCACATAGCACCGCCACCATAAGTGGACCATACCAATCATAACATAATTCAAGAGCTAAATTACTTGAAATATATAGATTAGGGCAGAATACCACCAATCCATTATTACCATTTCAATCCAAAGCATAATCATTCAATTCAATACCATAAGGCCCTTACCTATGTCCATGAGCGACAATTCAATACAAAAACCATAATACTCAATGAATGTGTCAATTCAATATATATTTATCAATCTAAGACATTGTATACATAAATTGAATACATTTATAACATCATTTAATAGGCCATAGAAAAATACACTAGAATTCATAAGCATTAAGTTAATATCAACTCAACCACAAAGTAGTCAAAATCTAGGGTTCATAGGTTAATTGAGTCAAAAAAATGTAATTAAAAAAATTCAATCAATATACAATGAATAAAAACCTTTAATGCAAGAGCCCATGGATAGATTTCAATTTAGAAAACTCATCTTTTGAGAAGTCTTTAAAAATCACTTTGAAGATTGGCTCCATGATGAATAGAGTTTAAAGGATAAAAAACCATACCTCAATGATGTCACTATACAAATTTAATGAATAATCATCACTCAAATCTCCAATCTAAGATCTTCCTTGAATTTTGGCTTCAATGGAGTTCTAGAGATTTTCTTAGAGATTTTGAGGTTTTGATTTGAAAGAATGAATTCATCTAGGTGTTTAGAACTTATATAGATGTTTAAAATACCTAAAATACCCTTAATTAACCTCACAAACTCTTATTTCTACATGGGGTGAATTTACACATACAGTGAACTGCACAGGAATAGTGCTCAAAGATGACTTCCCAAACGATGGCTAGTTCCCCAACCAACGGATCGTCTTGTTGATCCATGGTTTAGGAATAAGGCTGGTCGTTGGAGGAAGGCTCCCAAGGTTAAGTATTGACCCAAACCCTCAATCTACGGGGCTTCCACCATCCAACTAGTAATTGATTGCCTTAATCGAATGGGATGGTCTAAGACAACCTTTGGCTTTAGGCAAGAGTCTTTCCTAAAGGATCCTTGGTTGGTTCTTGGGGATTTTCGCCCAGACGTTTTCAACCTGAATATGATTTTATAAGATTTTAGGACCTAACATATAAATTTCATCCAAAACGAACACATAAAACTCGACGAAACATTCCAAGGCACACAATGTCGTTTCAAGACAAACCGTTCGAACGTCATCGATGTTCTTGGATGTTTGACCTACAAAATTTCATGAGAATCGACACACTTCCTATTAACACTATAATAAATCATATAATGACCTCATAAGCTGATGAAATATATATTGAGAAATATAACCATACATGAAGCACATAGGTGACTATTCGGTAAACGTCTTGGTCGTCCCTTGACATTTGACTTCCAATACACCTAAATTTTTAGAAAATCCCTCAATAACACATTATAGTACAATTTAGTACCTTATACACTCATGAAAAATATGTTAGACTTTAGCTTCACCTATATTTTTTTCGAGGTGTCACAATCTCCCCCACTTGGATAATATTCGTCCTCGAATGACACATTCACTCTCCAAACACTTCCAAAAAATAGAAATTCAGATAATAAGTCATAACCATACCACATAACACCTTATAAAATACAAACATCTAGGCAAACATCAATTTTAGATAATCAAGAGACTTAAAACACAACAACAAACTAGAAGAAATTCTATTACTCATCATGCAATAAAACTCACATCCTTCATTTTAAATAGCAAAAGCTGAATTCATATTCATTATTATGATCACATATATCAGTTATAATCACATCACAAAAATTTAAATCAAAGAATGAATTAGTCAATTCTTCAAAAATTTTAAAGTAAACTGCCAAAGCTACAACTAATTATGCAATTTTTTTTTCAAAATGCAACTTTTAGGCAATTCATGGTGGAAACATTCTAATATGCAAGATAAAATCATATAAACACACTTTATAAAATAATCATAACTTCATAAAATAAACAATGCAAGAAATCAATGAAATTCAATTTCAACAAGAATTCTAAACACTATGCACAAACATCAAGCTTCTATGACTTTCTAGCCCATATACTTAACATACTCCCACACTTAAAAGGAACTCATATCACTTATGAAATATAATACTTACCATCATCATATTCACCCTCATTTGACTTTGCTCCTCTAGAACAGAGTGCATAGAAATGCCTTATCTTTGGATCATCATTTTTTGGAACATTACGAGCAACTTGCTTACCATCTCTACTACGATAATCCCTCATTCTGTGTTCATCTTTACCATATCTAAAACAACTCCCCTTACCCCATAGACATTCCCCATAATGATTCTTTCAACAAGTAGCACAAATAGGTTTACCACCTTGAGAACCACTACACATCTCATGTTTTCACCTTAGGAGCAATAGGTCCATCTTAAGTTTAAGCCCTCTTCTTGAACCTAGGTTGATTTTACTTACTTGGCCCCCTAATTTTCATGTTTCTAGCAATCCAACAAAGTTTTTACTCCTCAATTGATTGAGCATACACCATGAGTCGAGCTAGGGTCATAGAATCATGTAGCATGGATGTACGACATTCTTCTCTCACTAGATTGACGACCCCAGTCACAAACCTACTCATCTCATCCCTAAGGTTAGACACCAAGGATGGCGCAAACTTAGACAATCTAGAGAACTCCTATTAGTATTCCTCAACACTCATATTGCCTTCCTTGATATTGATAAACTCCTATACCTTCACCTCCCTCCTCTCAATGGGGAAAGTACTTGCCTAGAAAAGCTTCTTAAAATTCTTCCGACTAAATAAGACCCGACTCAACCAACCTATTATCTTTCCATTGACTGTACCAGACTTGAGCAACCTGCCTCAATTGATACGAATCCAACTCCGCCTTCTCCCTAGAAGTCACCCCCATGACACTCAACACCTTATACACTACATCTGTGAACTCTTGGGTATTCTCTACCACCTTAGAGCCAAGAAAGATAGGAGGATTCATCCTCACAAAATCTCTTAATCTAGATGTCATAGTGCTCTCCACAAAATTCACTCTCTGTGCAATACCCAAATTGACATGGGTAGTCAAAGCTCAGGATAAAGTGAGTAAAGATTCTCTAATCTTCCCATTAGTCATTTCCGGGGGAACCAACGGAACATTACTACCTCCACCCACAATAGGGACTTTTCACCTTGAGATCCTTGAGGAACTTGCTCAACTTGCTCAACTTGAGGAGAAATCTCCTCATTCACATTATTCTCCTAAACTCTGCTAGTCGGTGTCCTCCTCGTATTCATATTCTAATAACACAAGGAAAACCATAAGAAAATAGAACTCATAACATTTACTCTACGGCATGAAATAGGAGTAGAAAAGTAAGGAAGTCTATCATCCTATAGCCTCTCGCCTATAGATATGTCGCGATTCACACCAATGGTCAAGACTCTACTAGACGTGATATGATGAGACTTTTGGATTCCTAAGACCACATTCATAATCTATGCTCTAATACCAAGCTTGTTACATCTCGAGACCACACCCTAGAAGATATGGCACTCCCGGAGTGCAACGAACGTATTTGACATCTCGGAGGTCTTGTACAAGACCTTTCATATCGTTCATACCATATATACATATGAAAACTTGTGCGGAATTAACACTTTTTACAACATTCTAATAATCTTTCAAAAACTCTTTCATATAAAATCCATAGGAAATACTAAGTCTCATTTCATCAAATCTTAGACACAAGAGTACTTGGGGCACAACCAATACAATAGAAATATAGTACTACGAAGTCTATCACAATACTTTAATAAGAAAACAAAGACATCTATGCCGTAAAATCAAATTTGGACATGCTTCAGCTTGATTGATCCTATAATCCAAGCTTAGCTCCCAAAAACACTTTCACCTATGAATCATATTAAAGATAGATAAAAGCATGAAATTAGTACAAACACATATACTATGTATGACATAATGCACAAATATCATGAAAACTGACATTAAATGAAATTATGTATCTTTTGATTTGAATATCATACTATAATCATAAAAATAACATTTAACACCTTAGGAATACATAAATAGTCATTTAATAAATTTATCACATTTTAAGGTAACACTTTATGGTAAACCCGTATCACTTTACAGTGAATTAATATACTATTACAGTGAAGTTTCTCTAATACACAAGGAACACTTTCTAGAATGCAATCCTCTCACTAAAAAATTATCCTAAGACTCAGTTAAGTAAGAAAAAGAGAGACCTCCCGCACACCCTATCTAGGCACACCTAAATGATCCTTAAGACCACCTTTAATGAGATACACACACTTATAATACACCAATCAGATGAACATGAGATCCTCCTACAAAAGGTGATTCTAAGGTTCCCTTGAGTGAGTTATGAAACAACCGCCCATATAATCCTTTTCCCACACACATAAGAGATCCTTTAGATTACTTAGGATAAGATAATAACATTCATAAAATATGACATTCACCTCTCAAATGTTATCAAAAGACCTACTCAAGTAAATCAAGAAGAGAATGTCCATGTTTGACCTTTTCAATATTACCTATGTAATCCTTAAGACTAGCAAATTTTGTCTCATATCTAACAGAATCAATCAAAATTTCTAATTAGACCCTTTCTAAAGACTTATCTATGTAAGATACAAAGTTACTATTCCTATGCCCCCTTTCACACCTTAACTAGAAAACCTTTAGGTACTCTAGATAAGTACTTATTCATTTAACATGCTTTATTAACATAAGTCATCACATTCAATAGTTTATTTAAGAGACATTCATCAAATAAAGGTCTTTTAAATAATGGTCTTGGAGAACACCGAGGGACTCTCACTAACATCTTCAAAGTCAATTGTACATGTCTAGATAGCGTCCCATACCACCACCTTAACTTCATAGAACTTCTCCAATTCTAGTAGGTATCGTATATGATGAGAATATGCAATAACAGACATATACCATATTAGCAAAGCAAGAAATCCAGAGTTCTAACCTACTTCGATGGAGGGTGTTCTACTTGACATTGGTAGAACATGGAAACATCCCATGTAGGCACATGGTTAAGTAATATGAAAGGTTTTGTTTGCACTGTAGCATCATCCTTAACTAGAGATACTTCACTTACCATACTGTCTCGGTGCTAGCCTTTGTTCTCATAGAGTAATTTACATTAGAGGTTTATACAAAGGGTTTAATATCTTGTTCATAACCCAATCACATTAACCGTACCAAAGAGGTCCCCTAGGGCTGCCTTACAATTGCGATAAAGATATCTCTAATGACTTTCCTAAGGATGATATGATGCCTTTCCAGCCAACCAACCCTAAGTCCATCATTCATTACAAAAAAGATACAATTACGACTTTTGACTTCAAGGTTCATAACCTTACCACTAGGTTCAAGGTTCCACATAAATGAACTTATTAGCTTCATTAAAGGTCTCATATCATTCATGCATAAAATACTAAGAGGCTTTATCATCCTAAGTCAATACATCTAATATTCTCATTCATACATGTTTCAAGTAAGGGACACAAGTCAACCACACAAGACACCGATACTTAACTTTACCATTTATTACATATCATTCTAAAAGCACATAATAATAACCACATTCCTCTTTAAGTCACCCTATAAACTAGTATAATATCATCAATATAACCATCATAGACTCATATAGTCAAGTAGGAATAATCATGCATCAACTTTAAGACTACACACATAAGGAAATAGTCATAGTCTAACATGATCACCTAATATCAATAAAAGAACACATACTTACACTTTACCAAAAGTGTATGAATATGATCACACTTCATAAAAATCAACTAAAACAAATCATCATAATACTTCGGGTAGTTTGCCAACAAGGGCATGATCATCATAATACATAAAGTAATTTTGACAAGGACACATCATTCACATAGCACCGCCACCATAAGTGGACCATAGTAGTCATAACATATTCAAGAGATAATTTAATGAAAGTAAATAGTATTAGGGAAACATACCACCAATCAATTCTTACCACTTTAATCCAAATCTAAATCATCCACTTCAATACAATAAGGCCCTTACCCATGGCCATGAGCAACATTTCAATTCAAAAATTATAATACTCTATGAATCTAGGTCAATTCAATATAGAATTATAAATCTAAGATATCCTATATATAAATTGAATACATTTCTTACATCATTCAATAGGCCATAGAAAAATGCACTAGAATTCATAAACATTAAGTTAATATCAAGTCAACCACAAAGTAGTCAAAATCTAGGGCTCATGAATTACATGGGTCATAGGTTAGTTGAGTTAAAATCATATAATTACAAATAATTCAATCAATATACAATGATTTAAAACTTTTAATGCAAGAACTCATGAATAGATTTCAATTTACAAAGCTCATCTTTTGAGAAGTCTTTGAAAATCACTTTGAAGATTGGCAGCTTGATAAATAGAGTTTAAAGGATCAAAAACCATACCTAAATGATGCTAAAACACAAATTTTAGGAAGAATCTCCACTCAAATCTCCAATCCAAGCTCTTCCTTGAGTTTTGGCTTCAATGGAGTTGTAGAGAATTTCTTAGAGATTCTGGGGTTTTGGTATGGAAGATTAAATTCATGTAGATATTTAGGACTTATATAGATGTTTAAAATACCAAAAATACCCTTAAGTAACCGCCCAAGCTCTTATTTGGACATCGGTAAATTTACCAATTTACCCCTAGAGTTTATAGTGAACTACACAATAATAGTGCTTTGGAGGCATTGACTAATTCAATCGACGGGGCATCGACCAGCCTACCGTCCATTGATTGCCTAAGTCTATTGGGCTTGTCTAAGGCAACCTTTGGCTCAAGGCAAGGATCTTTCCTCAAGGACCCTTTGTTGGTCCTTCGAGACTTTTGCCTGGACGTTTCCAACCCATATATGATTTTATATGAGTTTAGGACCTTCCATATCAATTTAAGACAAAATGACACTCATGAAACTCAACAAAACATGCCAAGACACACAAGGTCGTTTCAAGGCAAACCTTTCAAACCTCATCGACATTCTTAGACGTTTGACCTCCAAACTTCATGAAAATTGACACACTTCTTAGAAAAACTATAATAACTCAAATAAGGACCTCATAAGTTCATGAAATACAGATATAGACACATAACCACACATGAGGCACATAGGTGACCAGTTGTCGAACATCTTGGTCGTCCCTTGACTTTTAACTTCCAGTGCACCTAAATCTGTAGACACTACCTCAATACCACATTAGAGGCCAATTTAGGACCTTAGACTCTCATTAAAAATATTTTAGTCTATATATTACCTTAAGTCATATTCGTGGTGTCACACATGTTATGTTCATGTTTTGGTACTACCTTGGTAAGTAATCCACCTTCTTTCAGTGTATGGTTAGATGACACCGGATTCCACATTAACTCATGTGGTTTATATCGGTTAAGTCAAGATGTTCCCAAAGGTAAAATCAAGTAATAAAGTGCACTCTTACAAGGATGACCTAAGAGGTTTGACTTGTTAATGTAGGTAGAGATATAAGACTCTACCTATACGTTGCACTAGTTAGACTTGAGGGAAGTATCATAAGGGTGTTATTATATTCTTATATTATTATAAATGTAAATTATATGTATATGTTGATCTTACATGTTAATGAAACTATGTGATATTACTTCACTTATAAACATGTTGTTTGTCTCTATTTCTAAAGATGATGATGACTATTCTTGATGTTATGGTATGTAAAGCTAGGAATTGCTTATGGTCATTGTTTGGTTTGCTTTATTGAGTGAGGTTATAGGCCCTTATTTAGTCATTGACTAGTGGACTTAATGGGGGTTTATGAGTAATGGTCTTACTTAGGTTATGATGTCATGAACTCTTATGCATGCTTGTGGATGTTATAACTTGATGTTAGAGTTCTTTGGTTAAGTTCTCAATTATGTTAATATGCATGTTGACTAGACAAGACATGGTATTGTTGTCTTTTGTTATACATGTTGACTCTCTATGAATATATTATGTGTAAGCTAGAGGTCAATGTAAACCTCATGAAGTAGTGTAGATGAAAAGTTTTATATTTTACTCTTTTTGACCTATTAATGTAATGATGAATGCTAAGAGCATAGTCTTAGTCCTCTCCGAGGATGCCACCGCCAGTTATGTCTAGGGGGTGCTCCCCGGATGTTACAAACTTTGTATCAGAGCATGAGGTTGAATATCCCTAGAATTTATTTCTTATTAAACCATGTCTATGTAGATTCTTATTCATAATTGTGTAGCAAAACCACACTTATAATGCGAGACTATGTGATGCTTAGAAAACTCTCATTTTCTTGTATTCCTATGTTGTGCCTCTAGAGTCTTGTTATGTGCTTTCACGTAAACCTTTATATTATGGTTATAAGTATGAATACTCGAAGAGCATCAGCAAGAAGGGCCAAAAAAGGCATTGCTAATGTGGGAGATAATGACAACTAAGCTCCTCTACAAGAAAACAAAGTTCCTCCACTTGAAGAAGATGCTACGTGTCACGACCCAAATCCGAGCCGCGACTGGCACCCACACTTACCCTCCTATGTGAGCGAACCAACCAATCTAACCCTTAACATTTCAACGTCTATCAACAGAAAGTAATGCGGAAGACTTAAACTCATTAATAAAAACAATTCAAAACTATTATTATCATCCCCAAAATCTGGAAGTCATCATCACAAGAACATCTACAATCAAATGACTAAACTAAGAGTATTCTAAAAGCTAAAAATACGTAAGAAGCTAGTCCATGCCGGAAGTTCAAGGCATCAAGACTTGAAGAAGAAGATCCAGTCCAAGCTAGAAGCATTAGCTCACCCTGAATTTCCGATGTAGTAAGACTGGCTTGAATTACTGTTGAGTTGAAGACGATGGCACGTTTGCTGTACTCCACAAATAAACAAGAAGAAAACATAAAAGTAGGGGTCAGTACAAAACACGGGTACTGAGTAGATATCATCGGCCAACTCAAAATAGGGAACAGTATATATCAATATTATCGTAAATCAACTATAAAACTCAACATGTAGCCACAACAAGTATTATAATCAGTAATAAGTACCATCAAGTTCATCCATGAGGGCTCAAGCCTCAACACATACTCATTTGGGAATTATGTTCGTTAGATTGAGTATATTAACATCTTTCAAGATTCATTATCTTTAATTCTCTTGTGTCGGTACGTGACACTCCGATCCCTCATATTCATTATTCCTCTTGTGTCGGTACGTGACACTCCGATCCCCTATATCTACGTGTCGGTTCGTGACACCCGATCCCCTAATTTTACGTGTTGGTTCGTGACACCCGATCCCCTAATTCTACGTGTCGGTTCGTGACACCCGATCTCCTAATTCTACGTGTCGGTTCGTGACACCCGATCCCCTAATTCTACATGTCGGTTCGTGACACCCGATCCCCTAATTCTATGTGTCAGTTCGTGACACCCGATCCCCCAATTCTACGTGTCGGTTCGTGACACTCGATCCCCTAATTCTACGTGTCGGTTCGTGACACCCGATCCACTAATATCATTCTGTAAATCATCAGGCCTTCTCTATACCAAGGCATCATCAATCCCATTACTTTAATTCATCAAGCCTTCTTCTATACCAAGGCATCATTATTAATAATGTATATTAAAGTTTCCTTTCAAGATTTGGGATTCAATATTTTCATCATGCTCATCTTATCACAATCACACAATCATATTCATGCAAACATACAATTAAGCATATAGTAGGGTTTACAATACTACCAATACATATCATTCTCTATTAAGAGTTTACTATGAAAGCATGAAAACCATAACCTACCTCCACCGAAGAGTTGAATCAAGCAAGAATTTTTCCAAAGCTTTGTTTCTCCCTTCTCGTTCGATTCTCTTTCTCCCTCTTGTTCTTTCTATTTTCTTTATTCAAACCCTCTTTCTTTTACCCTAATTAGTATATAATTAAGAATAAAAGATGACAATAATACCCCACTAATTAACTTAGGGTTACCTCTTTTAACCCCTCAAGAATTTGAGTTATTAATATAAACCCACGAACTTTATAATTAAGGCAAGAATAGTCAAAAACGTCCCTTAAAACTTAACAAGAAATCCGACTCTGCCTGGGATTTGCGCAACCTGTGACGGGCCGTCATGCCTGCGACGGTCCGTCCTGCAGGTCGTCGCAGAGTTCAGAGACCCAAATTTCCACCAAGGGTCTGTGACGGTCCGTCACACCTGTGACGGTCCGTCCTGCCATTCCGTCACAAAGTTCAGAGAGTCGATTTTTAGTACCCAATTTCAGATTTTCTAAGTGTTTTGAAACGAGACCCTGCGACGGTCCGTCGTGGGGTCCGTCGCTTCTGCCAGTTTTTCCAGAAATAAAGCCTACTGCTCAAAACGACTAAACGGGTCGTTACATTAGATACCAATTTACCCATCGTTCGTCCCCGAACGATCAAAAGAAGGAAAACAAGGGCGAAAAGGAGTACCTGAATCTTTAAACAGATGTGGGTTTCTTTCTCGCATATCCGCCTCCTTCTCCCAAGTGGCTTCTTCAACCGGTCGATTCTTCCATTGCACCTTGACGGATGCAATCTCTCTTGACCTCAACTTGCGAACTTCTCTATCTAAAATAGCAAAAGGCTCCTCCTCATAAGACAAGTTCTCATCAAGCAAAACTGAATCCCAACGGATGATGTAGTTTCCATCCCCATGGTATCTTTTCAACATCGACACATGGAATACCGGGTGTACTCCGGACAGCCCTGGAGGCAAGGCTAACTCATAAGCCACCTCCCCTACTCGCTTAAGTACTTCAAATGGTCCAATGTACCTTGGACTTAGTTTACCCCTTTTTCCAAACCGCATCACCCCTTTCATGGGTGAAACTTTCAACAAGACCTGTTCACCCTCCATGAACTCTAAGTCTCTAACCTTTCGATCTGCATATTCTTTTTGTCTACTTTGCGCCGCTAGAAGCTTTTCTTGAATAGATTTCACTTTTTCCATCGAATCCCTCAAGAGATCAGTACCCCAAGGTCTGACCTCGAACGCATCAAACCAACCAATGGGAGACCTACATCTCCTACCATACAATGCTTCAAATAGAGCCATATCAATGCTTGAGTGATAGCTATTATTGTATGAAAACTCCGCTAAGGGTAGGAAGCTATCCCAATGGCCACCAAACTCTATCACATATGCACGAAGCATATCCTACAACACTTGAATCGTCCTTTCAGACTGACCATCGGTCTGAGGATGGAACGCAGTACTAAGGTTCAATCTAGTACCCAATTCCGCATGCAATGTTTTCCAAAACTTAGAAGTAAACTGCGTACCACTATCTGATATGATGGATAGTGGAACCCCATGCAATTGCACCACTTCCGAGATGTAAAGTTTGGCTAACTTTTCTGCATTGTAAGTCACCTTGACCAGAATGAAATGAGCATATTTAGTTAACCTATCAACAATCACCCAAATGGAGTCATACTTACCCATTGTCTTCGGAAGACCAACCACAAAATCCATTGCAATTCTTTCCCACTTCCATTCCGGAATGGGCATTCTCTGAAGTGTTCCTCCGGGCCTTTGGTGTTCATACTTTACTTGTTGACAGTTTGGACATTTGGCAATAAAATCCACAGTGTCACGCTTCATTCTACTCCACCAAAAGTGTTGCTTTAGGTCACGATACATCTTGGTTGCGCCCGGATGTATAGAATACCTTTAACTATGAGCCTCTGTCAGAATAGTATTGATCAAATCATCAACTCGGGGTACACATACCCTTCCCTTGATCCTCAAAACACCTTCCTCATCCATTTGTGCCTCCTTAGCCCCTCCTCGCAATACCTTATCTTGAATTCTGCGCAGTTTCTCATCATCAGACTGTCTTCCCTTAATCTTGTCAAGAAAAGAAGATCTTGACTCCACACTAGCCAACAATCCTCCCCTCTCATTTACTTCTAATCTCATCAAGTCATTAGCTAGAGTTTGAACCTCTCTAGCCAAGGGGCGTCTAGAAGCTTGCAAGTGAGCTAGACTTCCCATGCTTCCCGCCTTCCTACTTAAAGCATCTGCTACAACATTCGCCTTCCCCGGATGGTACAAGATAGTGATATCGTAGTCCTTTAGTAACTCCATCCATCTCCTCTGTCTTAAGTTCAAATCTTTCTGAGTAAAGACATACTGAAGGCCGCGATGATCCGTATAGATTTCACACTTAACCCCATATAAATAGTGTCTCCATTGTTTTAATGCAAACACTACCGCGGCCAATTCCAAATCATGAGTGGGATAGTTACGTTCATGCACTTTTAATTGTCTTGAAGCATAAGCAATCACACTCTTCTCTTGCATTAGTACTGCACCCAAACCAGAATAGGATGCATCACAATAAACAATGAAGTTCTTACCCTCTACTGGCAAGGTAAGGATAGGTGCGGTAGTCAACAAAGTCTTGAGCTTCTGAAAGCTTTCCTCACATTCATCCGACCATACAAATGGGACATTCTGCTTAGTCAAGTTCGTCAATTAGGAAGCGATAGAAGAGAATCCCTTGACGAATCAGCGGTAGTAGCTAGCTAACCCAACAAAGCTCCTTATTTCTGACACATTAGTAGGTCTTACCCAATTCTTCACTGTCTCAATCTTGGAAGGATCCACCATCACTCCATCCTTAGAAACCACGTGCCCCAAGAAGGACACCGCATCTAGCCAAAACTCACACTTAGAGAACTTGACATAAAGCTTTTTCTCCCTCAACATTTCCAATACCATTCTCAAATGCTCTTCATGTTCCTTCTTGCTCTTTGATTATACCAATATATCATCAATAAATACGATCACGAAGAGGTCCAAATATGGCTTAAAAATCCCGTTCATCAAGTTCATGAACGCAGCAGGGGCATTCGTAAGACCAAAGGACATCACTACAAATTCGTAATGTCGATACCTTGTTCGAAAAGCAGTCTTTGGCACATCCGTTGCCCGTATTTTCAATTGATGATAACCGGATCTCAAGTCTATCTTAGAGAAGACACAAGCACCTTGTAACTGATCGAACAAGTCATCAATGCGAGGAAGAGGGTACTTGTTCTTAATAGTTACTTTATTCAGTTGTCTGTAGTCTATGCACATCCGAAAAGTCCCATCCTTCTTCTTTACAAACAATACCGGAGCACCCCAAGGAGATGCACTTGGTCTAATGAAGCCTTTGTTCAATAACTCTTGAAGTTGTGCTTTTAACTCTCTTAACTCCGCGGGAGCCATTCTATAAGGGGGTATAGAAATGGGGCAAGTACCGGGTTCAAGATCAATACAGAAGTCAATATCCCTATCCGGTGGCATACCAGGAAGATCTGCAGGGAACACATCCAGAAACTCACGAACTACTGAAACCGACTCAATCGAAGGTACTTGGGTAGTGTCGTCCTTGAGATGTGCCAAGAAAGCTAAACACCCTTTACTAATCATTTTCCTAGCACAAAGAAAGGAGACGATGCGGACCGGATTGGGAGTGTAGTCACCCTCCCACACTAACGGGTCTGTCCCAGGCTTGGCTAACGTCACCGTTTTAGCATTACAATCCAAGATTGCAAATTGTGGAGAAAGCCAAGTCATACCCAGAATCACGTCAAAATCATCCATTTCTAAGATAACCAAATCTACATAAGTGTTGCTCCCCACAAAGTTCACCAAACAAGACCTATATACCTTTTCAACTACCACAGACTCACCCACCGGAGTAGAAACACGAATAGGCATATCAAGTAATTCACAATGTAAATTTAGACCATTAGCAAATGAGGAAGATACATAAGAAAACGTGGATCCAAGATCAAACAATACAGAAGCCATGCAATCACAAACCAGAAGATTACCTGTGATGACAGCATCAGATGCCTCCGCTTCAGACCGCCAGGGAAAGCGTAACAATGGGCCCTATCCTTTGTCTGTCCATTGCCCCAAGCATGTTGTGATGTAGTGGCTCCAGTTTGCCCATCACCTCGACCATTTTGGTGACCACCATTACCTCGACCACCACGCCCTCCAGGAAAACGGCCTCTACCATGACCACCTCTACCTCTAGCTATTGGGGGTCTGTAACTTGGTCTGGGACAATTTCTCCTAATATTTCCAATCTCCCCACATCCATAACATTCTTTGGAGTCGATCATATGCCCCTCGGAGAAGTGTTGACCGGTCTGAGGTGGTCCCCCAACTACAGTCTGTAGTGAAGACTGAATTGGTCGGACTGAGTAACTTCCCGAACCTTGTCCTCTAGTGTAAGAACCATTAAACTCACCTCCCTTTCGAAGCCTTTTTGATGTCGATGTTGTGGGGAAGTCGTCTGGCTTCACTCCTTCCACTTCTATCACAAAGTCTACCACCTCTTGGAAGGATTTTGCCGTTGCCGCTATCTGTAAGGCCGAAATCTGCAATTCTGACCTCAACCCCTTCACAAACCGGCGAATCCGCTCTTGAGGACTGAAACAGAGTTGAGTGGCATATCTTGATAGTGCACGAAACTTAGCCTCATAAGCATTAACCGACATCCTACCTTGCTCTAGGCTCAAGAACTCATCCCTTTTCCGATCCCTCAAAGTCCGGGGGATATACTTCTCCATAAACAAACTAGAGAATGAGGCCCAAGTCATAGGTGGTGCCTCTATTGGTTGACACTCGATATGTGACCGCCACCACATTTTGGCGTTCCCTTGAAACTGATAAGTCACAAACTCCACACCAAACCGTTCTACTATACCCATCTTGTGTAGTAACTCGTGACAGTCAACCAGAAAATCATAGGCATACTCCGATTCAGCACCCTTGAAGACCGGAGGTTTCAATTTCAAGAACTTACTGAAAAGTTCATGCTGATCATTTGTCATTATAGGCCCAGTAGTCAGACGTGGAAATGTGCCTATGTCCAATGGAACATCCATGCGGGGAGCCATACTAGCCGCATGTTGTACTTCTGAAACCGGAGGTGTTGGCGCAGAAAACACTGGAGGTGCCTGACCTTGATCAGATAACCCGCTAAGATAAGCCAAAACCTGATTGATCATCTCTGGGGTAGGTTGGGGTGGCATTTCCTCATTTTGCACTTGTTCCGTTTCCCCATCCTCCCCATCTCTTATTACTTCCTCGGTCGGTGGAGGAGTCACTGCCCTAGTATCAGATGGGCTAGGTGCTTGTCCTCTCCCTCTAGAGGACGTCCTCCCACGACCTCTTCCACGGCCCCTTGCCGCTGTTCTTCCTCGAGCCACAGCCCCAGTGGCTGGCTCAGCTGTTTCTTGTCTGGCCGATGTTGGTGTTGGCGTAGTCGTTGCTCTAGTTCTAACCATCTGCGAAAGAGAGTGAAGATGGTCAGATACCAATTCGTATCGCCTAGATACCAATTGGACTCAAGTAGTAGCACGAAAGAAAGAATGAAAGAGTGAAATTTTTCCTAAAGTCTTATAGCCTCTCAAGGAAAAGTAAAGGCGTCCCCCTACCATTCCTTAAGACTCTACTAGACCTGTTCTTGTGTGATGAGACCAACGAACCTAATGCTCTGATACCAAGTTTGTCACGACCCAAATCCGAGCCGCGACTGGCACCCACACTTACCCTCCTATGTGAGCGAACCAACAAATCTAACCCTTAACATTTCAACGTATATCAACAGAAAGTAATGCGGAAGACTTAAACTCATTAATAAAAACAATTCAAAACTATTATTATCATTCCCAAAATCTGGAAGTCATCATCACAAGAACATCTACAATCAAATGACTAAACTAAGAGTATTCTAAAAGCTAAAAATACGTAAGAAGCTAGTCCATGCCGGAAGTTCAAGGCATCAAGACTTGAAGAAGAAGATCCAGTCCAAGCTAGAAGCATTAGCTCACCCTGAATTTCCGATGTAGTAAGACTGGCTTGAATTACTGTTGAGTTGAAGACGATGGCACGTTTGCTGTACTCCACAAATAAACAAGAAGAAAACATAAAAGTAGGGGTCAGTACAAAACACGGGTACTGAGTAGATATCATCGGCCAACTCAAAATAGGGAACAGTATATATCAATATTATCGTAAATAAACTATAAAACTCAACATGTAGCCACAATAAGTATTATAATCAGCAATAAGTACCATCAAGTTCATCCATGAGGGCTCAAGCCTCAACACATACTCATTTGGGAATTATGTTCGTTAGATTGAGTATATTAACATCTTTCAAGATTCATTATCTTTAATTCTCTTGTCTCGGTACGTGACACTCTGATCCCTCATATTCATTATTCCTCTTGTGTCGGTACGTGACACTCCGATCCCCTATATCTACGTGTCAGTTCGTGACACCCGATCCCCTAATTCTACGTGTCGGTTCGTGACACCCGATCCCCTAATTCTACGTGTCGGTCCGTGACACCCGATCCCCTAATTCTACGTGTCGGCTCGTGACACCCGATCCCCTAATTCTACGTGTCGGTTCGTGACACCCGATCCCCTAATTCTACGTGTCGGTTCGTGACACCCGATCCCCTAATTCTACGTGTCGGTTCGTGACACCCGATCCCCTAATTCTACGTGTCGGTTCGTGACACCCGATCCACTAATATCATTCTGTAAATCATCAGGCCTTCTCTATACCAAGGCATCATCAATCCCATTACTTTAATTCATCAAGCCTTCTTCTATACCAAGGCATCATTATTAATAATGTATATTTAAGTTTCCTTTCAAGATTTGGGATTCAATATTTTCATCATGCTCATCTTATCACAATCACACAATCATATTCATGCAAACATACAATTAAGCATATAGTAGGGTTTACAATACTACCAATACATATCATTCTCTATTAAGAGTTTACTATGAAAGCATGAAAACCATAACCTACCTCCACCGAAGAGTTGAATCAAGCAAGAATTTTTCCAAAGCTTTGTTTCTCCCTTCTCATTCGATTCTCTTTCTCTCTCTTGTTCTTTCTATTTTCTTTATTCAAACCCTCTTTCTTTTACCCTAATTAGTATATAATTAAGAATAAAAGATGGCAATAATACCCCACTAATTAACTTAGGGTTACCTCTTTTAACCCCTCAAGAATTTGAGTTATTAATATAAACCCACGAACTTTATAATTAAGGCAAGAATAGTCAAAAACGTCCCTTAAAACTTAACCAGAAATCCGACTCTGCCTGGGATTTGCGCAACCTGTGACGGGCCGTCGTGCCTGCGATGGTCCGTCCTGCAGGTCGTCGCAGAGTTCAGAGACCCAAATTTCCACCAAGGGTCTGTGACGGTCCGTCACACCTGTGACGGTCCGTCCTGCCATTCCGTCACAAAGTTCAGAGAGTCGATTTTTAGTACCCAATTTCAGATTTTCTAAGTATTTTGAAACGAGACCCTGCGATGGTCCGTCGTGCCCATGACGGTCCGTCGTGCCCATGACGGTCCGTCGTGGGGTCCGTCGCTTCTGCCAGTTTTTCCAGAAATAAAGCCTGCTGCTCAAAACGACTAAACGGGTCGTTACACTACGGGTGATCAAGTTCCGGTTGTTCCTCCACCGATGACATATGGAGAGATAAGGGAGGAATTTCTCAATTTATCCCATGACATGACCTTACAAGACAACGCCGTCACTTCAAAAGTCAAGGCCATGACGGCCCATGTGAATAGGGAGGTTGGAACACAAGTTTTTCATCATGTCAACATCATGTCATTTTGTTTGAGAGACATTACTATAATGAATCCACCTATGTTCTTCGGTTCAAAATCAGGTGAATACCCTTAAGATTTTGTCTATGAGGTCTATTAGATTCTCTATCCTATGGTGTGACCTCAATTGAAAAGGTTGAGTTGGCGGCCTATCAACTCAAAGATGTGTCCCAAACTTGGTACATATAATGGAGAGATAATAGGGAACTGAGAGGTGGTCCGGTTACTTGGGAGATCTTCAAAAAGGCTTTACTTGATAGGTTCTTTCCTAGAGAGTTAAGGGAAGCCAAGGAGGAAGAATTCATCAACCTTCTTCAAGGAGGTATGAATGTACTTGACTATTCCTTGAAATTCACTAAATTTTCCAAGTATGCTCCATCCTTGGTGTCTAATTCAAGGGATGAGATAAGTTATTTTCTTACGGGGGTGTCTAAAGGCTTAGTTGAAAAATGTCGTTCGGCTATGATGCATGATAACATGAATATTTCTCATCTCATGGTTCATGCTCAACAAGTGGAATAAAGTAGGCTAAGGAGGAAAAATAGGGAGGCCAAGAAGGCAAGGTCTTATGAAGGTGGTTCTTCAAAGGGTAGGCTGGACATTCAAGACAAACCTAGGTTCAAGAAGATGTCTTCTAATCAAGTTCCTTCCAAATTTCCCAAGACTCGTGATGATAGGGTGTCTAACCCTAAATATCAAAAGCGAAGAGGTACTATCGAACCATGGAAGAAGTCAACTTATGGAAAGTGTGGCAAGAAGCATTACGGTGAATTCCTTTTTAGGACGGACCATTTCTTTGGTTGTGGCAAGAGTGACCACAAGGTTAGGGAATTGACCTGAGTTGAATGGGCAAAGTGGAAGTGGGCAAGATCAAGCTAGTGATTCTAATGTCGATGCTCCAAAGAAGAATTACTTTTATGCTCTTCGCTATAGTGGTGAAAAAGATATTTCTCTCAATATGGTGACCGGTATGTTACAAGTCTTATCTATTGATATATATGCTTTGCAATATCTTTTATTGCTCCTTTTGTAGCTAGGAAGTTTGATATTTTTCCCAATGTCCTAAATGATCCTTTTATGGTAACTACTCTGGTAGGTGATTCGGTGGTTGTAAAGACGATATATAGAAATTGTTCTATGAAATTGCCCAATCGAGTTATTAGTGTTGAATTAGTAGAACTTGATATGGTTGATTTTGATGTAATTTTGGAGTGAATTAGTTGCATGATTGTTTTGCTTTCATTGATTGTAGAACAAGAATTGTCAAGTTTAATTTTCTAAATGAACCCATCTTAGAAGAGAAGGGGGAAATACTATTCCTAGAAGTCGTATTATCTCTTGTATTAAGGCTTGTAAAATGATCTCAAAAGGGTATTTATACCTTATTGTAAGAGTCAAAGATTTACACTCCGAAAATCATCTACTTGACTTAGTCCATGTAGTGAGAGAGTTTCCAAAGGTCTGTTCTAATGATCTTCACGGAATCCCTCCTAAACGGGAAATTAATTTTGTTATTGACTTGATAACGGATACCAACCGTATTTTAATTCCTCCTTATCGGATGGCTTAGGCTGAATTGAAATAGTTGAAGTCTAAACTCAAGGACTTTCTTGACAAAGGAATCATTATACCTAGAATTTCTCTATGGTGTGTACCGATATTTTTTGTGAAAAAGAAGGATCGATCCCTTAGAATGTGCATTGGTTATCGCCAACTCAATAAATTCACCATTAAGAATAAGCATTCTCTTTCTCAAATTGACGACTTATGTGATCAACTCTAAGGGTAAAGCTACTTTTCTAAGATTAACTTGAGATCAAGGTATCACGAAATTAGGGTGAGAGGTGAGGACATACTAAAACCGACCTTTCGAACTAGATATGCTCACTATGAGTTCTTAGTAATGACCTTTGGTCTCACTAATGCCCCAGAGACGTTTATGGACCTAATGAATAGGGTGTTTTGGAGATACCTAGATTCATTTGTCATTATTTTCATTGACGACATGTTGCTATTTCGAAATATGAGGGTGAACTTATGGACAATTTAAGAGTGGTTTTACAAGTGCTGAAGGAACACCAACTATTTTCCATGTTTAGAAAATGTGAGTGTTGGTTGAGGTCAGTGGTGTTTCTTGGTCATATAATCTCTAGTGACGGAGTTGAGGTTGATCCATGGAAAATTGAGCCGGTGAAAAATTGGCCTATACCATTGACTCCAATTGACATTAGAAGTTTCTTGAGTTTAGAAGGTTATTATAGGAGGTTTGAAATGGTTTTGTGTTTATTGCTTCTCCCTTGCCTACCTTGACCCGAAAGAGTGTGAAATTTGAGTTGTCGGAGGCATGTGTAAGAAGATTCCAAATTTTGAGAGATAGGCTCACTTTCTCTCTGGTATTGACCCTATCGGAGGGTACCAAGGGTTTTTTGGTATATTACGATGCATTCTTAGTGGGTTTAGGGTGTTTTATTATGCAACATGGGAAAGTAGTAGCCTATGCCTCTAGATAACTTAAGGTGCATGAGAAGAATTATCTTATCGACTGTGGTATTTGCCTTGAAAATATAGAGGCATTACTTGTATGGTGTTCATGTTGATGCATATACCAACCATAAGAGTCTACAATATGTTTTTAGTCAAAATGAGTTAAATCTCTTACAAAGAAGATGGTTGGAATTGTTGAAATATTATGAATTGAGTTTTCTCTACTACTACGGCAAGGAAAATGAGGTTGCGGATGCTCTAAGTCATTTAACGATTGGTAATGTGTATCATGTAGAAGAAGCCAAGAAAGACCTAGTGAAAGATTTTCATAAGTTGGCTTATTTGGGTGTTAGATTAGAAGATTTCCCAAATGATGGTTTATGGTTAATCACAATCCGAATTGTGTTTGGTGGTGGAGGTGAATTCTAAACAACATCTTGATCAATCATTGATGGAGTTGAAGGAGTTAGTCCTTAGTAAGCTAAATGAGTCATTCTCCTGGGGGGGGGGGTTTAAGTTATCAAGGAAGGTTGTGTGTCCCTAATGTTGATGATTTGAGAAACTTTATTCCTTAGGAAGCTCATGGTTACCGTTATTACATTCATCCAGGTTATAAAAATATTTATCATAACCTTAGAGAATTCTGGTGGGAAGGCTTAAAAATAGACATAGCGAAATTTGTTGCAAAATGTCAAAATTGCAAACAAGTGAAAGCCGAGAACCAAAATCCAAGTGTTTAACTTCAAGAAATTCAAGTTCCCACTTGGTAGTTGGAAGACATTAACATGGAATTCCTGGTAGGTTTGCCTCGTACACACAAACAACATTACTCCATATGAGTGGTTGTGGATAGGTTGACTAAATAGGATCATATTATTCCCATCAAGTCCACTTACTCGGCGGAGGATTATCCAAGGATCTTCATAGATGATATTGTGTGTCTCCATGGTATTCCATTATCCATCATATCCGATATGGGTGCACAATTCACATCTAGGTATTGGAGATCATTCCAAAAAGGGTTGGGTACAAAATTGAAGCTAAGCACAGCTTCTCATCCCCAACTGGATGGTCAAGCGAGCGTTATATTCAAACCCTTAAGGATATGCTTAGATCTTGTATAATTGAATTCAAGGGAAATTGGGATAAACACTTGCCTTTGCTTGAGTTTTCTTAAAATAATAGTTACCATTCAACTATATCTATGGCTCCTTTCGAGGCCTTGTATAGTAGAAGATGTAGATCTCCAATTGGATGGTTCGAAATTGGTGATTCTTTACTCTTAGGTCCCGAATTAATTTATAAGACTTTGGAGAAAGTTCATATGATAAGGAACCGATTGAAAACAGCGTATAGCCGGTAAAAGTCTATGTTGACCATAGGAAGAGAGACTTAGAATTTGAAGAGAGTGATAAGGTGTATTTTAAAATTTCACCCATGAAAGGAGTGGTAATATTAGGCAAGAAATAAAAGTTGATTCCTCGTTATGTGGGTCCTTATGAAATTTTGCAAAGGATTTGCAAGGTTGCATACGAGTTGAGATTTCCTAGTGAATTGGCTTCGGTTATCCGGTATTCCATGTCTCCATGCTTAAAAAATTTATTGGTGATCCCAAATCCTTCATTCCTATTGAGGGTCTAGGTTTGTAAGAGAACCTCTCCTATGAGGACGTTCCGATTGAAATCATAGACAGACAAGTAAAGAAGTTAAAGAACAAGGAGGTGGCTTCTGTAAAGGTGTTAAGGAAGAACCACCTAGTTGAGGGAGCAATATGGGAGGCTGAGGCCGACATGAAGTACCGTTGACCTTATATATTTGTTAATCAAGGTTAATTGTTCCTATTAATAATGAAAATAATGAGTTAATTTGACATTGACTTGTTTTGAAAAGATATGCTTATTTATGATAAATGGTTTAGCTAAAAAGAAGTTTTATGTGAAAATGCTCTTTGCTCAATAATGCACTTATTGTGTAATTGGTATGTTGTTGCCATTATGAAGTAATATTGAGCATATTGATAGTTTGAATTTTAGCGAAATTGACTCTTTAATGATATGTTGACTCACGTTGATGTGAGAAGGAAATTTCTCATGTTGTGATTTTGACCCTTATGTGTTGTAATTGATGTTTTGAGTTACTTTGTGTAAATTCCAATTTTAATGTGTAACTCAATGATTTGGTATGTTTTTAGTTGGGCTACTAGTATTAATCCTATCCTTTCCCTTTAAATGATTTTTTGTGTCATTCGGGAACGAATGTTCCTAAGGGGGGATAATGTAATACTACGAAAGTCTAAAACGTAATCTAGAGCCTCACATGAGTGTTTAAGATCTGTAAATCTGTTTTAAGGTTAATAATAATGAATAAAAGTTATTTTGGAAGTTCAAAAGTCAAGACATCAAGGAACGTCCATGACGTCCAAAGAATAGTGCAAAAGGTGCTAGCATTCCTTAGCCTATTTGACAAGGTTTTAAGAATCGTAAATTGATGAAATTTTGTAGTAAGGTATATAGAACGTATAAGATTAGTTTTAGGGTTGAAACATCCGAGTACGACTCCCCAAGGACCAACCATAGGGTCGTTGAGAAGGACCCTTCCATTTCGGCTAAAACCTGTTTTGAGACAGTTGCCATCTATGAGGTCCAGGTGACGAGGCGTAATTCAATCAACGGGGCGTCGATGCCTCCGTCGATCAAGAATTAAAAATATTGAAAAAAAATTCCATTTTGGAAAATCTCTGAAAAAAATGAAGGTGTGCAGGACGAAGGGGGTCATGGTTGTCGACTAACCTATGGCCCGTAGGTCGGGGTCTCGTACGTCAGTTTCTGGTGAGTTTTATGTTATTTCATTTAATTTGTTTGTTGGTTAGTTGATTAATTAAGGGTTAGTGGAGGTCTATTTAAGTTAATTAAGAACCTATATAAAGACCTAAACGTAATTAAACTAACCCAACTCTCTTAATATCCAAAAACCAAATTGCTTTTCCTTCTGTATTATTTCTCTCTCCCAAAAAGTAAAACTCCATCTAAGGGCTAGGCCAAGTACATTAGGGCATCAATAAATATGCTTTTCTCCATCAAACTTCAAAAATTAAAAAGGCATGAGATCCTTTCACCTTTGGGATTCCTTTCCCCAAAAGGTTTTTCCAAAATTGAATTCAAAAAGATGAGTTTCATGTGGATTTTCTTCTATAACGAATTTAATTTTCTAAATTGTATTCTCTATTTGTTTTTGTTATTATAGTTATATTATAATATACTATGATTCATTTATGCTATTTCTTGATGAATCAACCTAGTATGCACTGTTGATCATGAAAATGACCCAAGTCCCTAACTCTAGGTTATGAACTAGTGATGAATTGATGTGTAGTGATTAATTTACTTCATTATTTTATTAATAACTATTGTGTGATTTTATTAAACCTATTTTTGGGTTTAATTGGATGGTTGATGGTAACACCTTGGATAATGTCTGGTGATGGAGATAGGGGTAAGTCTTGTGATCTCAAACCTTTACTTCAATTATGATTACTTGTGTTACGAGATGAAGTTCAATTTAAGTACACCTTATGATAAGATTGATTAGCGTCTGTATGATGTTAAATTGAAATGTCTTTATTTTTGTCTTGTGAGTTGTTCGCTAGGATGTAATGATATAAGGTTGGTGTTTAATTCCTATGGGCCTTATTATGATATGGTGATGTAAATGTGCTAACCTCACATGTGTTAATTGTATAGAAAGGACATACTCAAGCAATTCAAATTGAGACCATGACTATGACTATATAAGGGGTAGACACCTATAACCTAAAATTATGTTATGATTATTAATGAAAGACATTTCAAAGGGGACTTTAGATTAGAACCGAGTGAACAGAAGTAAGGAGTGTCCCTTCCCAAATAGGGAAGGTAAGTTCACTGTTGTACTCATGAAATTGAAGGCTACAATTCATGGAGCATAAAAGGGTCCCAAATACATCTCCTAGTTCTTGAACTCTGTTTCCCCCATAGGAATACTAGTTAGTGGATTCACATAAATTCTATATTCATGTTTTGATACTACCTTGTCATGTAGTCCACAATCTTTCGGTGTAGGGTTCCATGGCACCGAATTCCACATTAGCTCATATGATCTATGTTAGTTAATGCAAGTAGTAAAGTGAACTCTAATAGGGTGACCTAAGGGGTTTGTCTTAGTGTAGGTAGGGGTATGTGACTCTACCTATACATTACACTAGTTAGCCTTGTGGGAAGTTTTAGAAGGGTGTTCTTATGTGTTTATGTACATACAAATGTAAATTATAGGTATATGATTATCTTACATGTGAATGACACTGTGTGATAGTGGTTTCACTTATGAATATGTTGTTGGTCTCTATTACTTAAGATGATGATGACTATTCTTGATGCTATGGTATGTTAAGCATTTCTTATGGTCATTGTTTGGTTTTCCTAATTGAGTGAGGTTATGGAACTTAATTAGTCATTGCAGTAGTGACTTAATGGGGCTTTATGAGTAATGGTATTTCTTAGGTTATGATGTCATGAGCTCTTATGCGTGCTTGTTGAATTTATAACTTGATGTTAGAGTTCTTTTGTTTGGTGCTAAATTATGTTGATATGCATGTTGACTTGACTAGACTTGTTATTTTTGGTCTTGTGTTATACATGGTCTTGACTTAAGTAACATGTGTTGATTGACTTGTATTGGTTCTTGAATGTGCATAAGGTATTCCCGAAGTGACTTTATAGGTTTGAAATAGGTGTCCCTTTTTTGCATGATTTGTATATTGTATGTGCATATGATTCTATACTTAGTACAAGTTATGTTCTAACCCCATTTCTCCATTTTTCCCAACCAATTTAGGTTTTGTTCATTGAGGAGATTGTGGCCATTTTCAAAGAAGTCTTGGAATCATTCTCCAAGTGGGTATGTCCTCAAGTCTGAGGATGATGCCTTGTTCTTACTGTAGCAATGTTTCTTTGTTATAGTCTAAAGACGATCATTTCATTCTAGTTGTTTAAAAAGCTGTTGTAAGCCCTAAGTGTCATTTATTCATTGTGTAAGGGCTTATGAACATATTGTTCGATTCCATTTAGATGGCTAATATGGACATCCATTTTAAGAATATATTGTGTACTTTATATGTATGTGCGATCGAACAATACTCCATTTTAGGCCTATGACCACCTTAGTAAAGTCTAGCCTAAACTAGCAGAAAGTGTTGTCATTGATAAAAGGCTACACTGTTGGAGTTTAAGCAACACTTTTTAAGGGGTGGCCTAAGGAAACGTAACCTTTGACATTAGGCAACACTTTCTAAATTTTGCCATCCTTGGCTACACTTATAAAGCGTAGCAAAAGAAGTATAAGGGCAGGATTTGTTGTGATGCATTAGAGACACTTACTTTTTTTTATACTACACTTTAAAAAATGTTGCCTTTGCAGTGTTATTGGTCACAGTTACAAAGTATTTCCTTTTATTGATCATCCAGAGCAACACATATAAAGTCTAACCTTATATCTCATCTAGAGCAACACTTATAGTGTGTAACTTTATATCTCTTCTTGAGCAACACTTATAAAGTGTAATTTAACATTAAACGCCCTACAACAATACTTTTGAATTGCATATATTCAATATATAATCACATAATCTTTGACAAACAATAATTAGAATGTGATTAATTGTATACACGTGGACATAACTCGATACTTTTCAAATGAACATAACAAAAAAGTTAATAGGCAAAATCAATGTTTTAGAAACTAACAAATCCACCACCAATCCTTAACCATTAAGAAGGAAACAATGCTACAATAGTGAAGAAAGGCAGAATAATTATAAATCTTTCTTATTTTGACATCACCTACTCGTTTCACTTTGGACGATCATCCAAGGCATTTCCTCAACAATCAAATCAAGACCCTTCTGTGGATCAAGCCTCCTAATGAAATTGATCAATGGGACATCATCACGAACTGGTAAATCAAGTTCCTTCTACAATGCCACTTTATATTGAGGTTTTCTAGTCTGCAGTATGTCCAAGAAGCACTTTAGGTAACCATCTGATACTATCAGTGAATGTCCAACTCGGTGTTCCACTATTTTTTATCAATCCTATTCACAATACCCTGTAATTTCCAATCATTCTCATTAATTATCTGATGCAATCTCCAACGACCTTTGGAAGTCTATTTCCATGAATATCCATGACTTGCTGTAGCTACACGATCTGTTGTCTTTAGACTAGCCGCAAAAATGCTGAAATGCTCACCAACTACTAAGTCACACAACTTGAAAGGTTTCATATAGTGTGGTGGAAGATCTACACACATGGAAAATCCATTAAAGCCCCACGACCCTGCATGAAATGGAAAAAATTATAGAGCTGAAAATGATAGAAAGTTGGCTAAAATAGTTATAAACCTTATTCATGTTTAAAAAAAGACAAAATAAATGACATAATCAGAAAATACTAACAAAATCCAGAACTTGGATAGAGATGACTTCAACTACTCTACTGCTTTATATTCCGAATTACTAATTTTACACTTTTCTCATTATACTAAAAAGTTATAATCTACAAAACATTTCAAAAAAATTGGACAGGTCAAAGTAGATCATGATTTATTGGGCGATCAAAGTATTTCTAGTTCTCTGGTGCTTAAGTTATATGCATAAAAAATTGCTAACTCCATAACAGACCTTTGTACCTTTCATGAAGAAAATTCATTATAAAATAAAATTTATTTAGATACATATCAAATGATGTAAGAAATAGTAAATAAAAAGATAATAACTAGTAGTAGATGAACAATATCTCCGAGTCCTACTGCATGAACAGTAGGAATAGTCCCATATTTCATTGCATAATGTATCTTCAGTCTGCAAGACTCATATCTTCAAGGCCTGAGCATAATGTCTGCATCACTAGTTATACGATGAGAACGTCTTTATAGAGAAACTAACACATACTCTAATATATCATTGTGTTGACACTCGAATTTCCTTAGTATATGTTGAAACTATGAACCTCACCTTGCTCCGGCTCTAGGTATTGTCATCACATCCGTTCCAATGGTTTGACTTGTTTCCACTTGCTAACAAGTTGGTAAAACTATTTTTTTCTTTGGTTAACTAAGGCAAACAGTAGAAACAAGTAGACCTACAATAAAAACTATTATTTTTTAATGCAAGTTTTAATTATACAAATATAGAAACAAGTCGAAACAGAAATTAATGAAAAAGTCATATGTAAATTACTCAAAATATATTCAAAAACTTAAGAAGAAATCAAACTTGGTATTTAAATTCTACAAAGAAATTTAAACAGAGAAAAAATCCTCTTTCACACACATATTATCACAAAAGTTTGTGAAGGAGCAAAACCTTGGATTTAGTTAACTATAATGAAGAAAACGTGACACCGGAGCAGTAGGCATGCAATCTCTTAGCGTCATCTCTTAAATATTACGTACTATAGTTACAAAAAATAAGGGAAATGGAATGACGATTACTTATGGAACTATGTTATACATAATATATACTTGGAACTATTGCAATGACTCACTACCAGACTTTCTACAGGCAAGCTTTCTGTGATTTCCTTCCAAAAAAAAACTCCTCGCTTAGGGTGTTGTATGCAACTATCCCGATGCCCAATCCTCTTTATTAAGGAAGCAAAAAATGTTAGACAGTTCTTAAATATCTTCCTGCTATCTACAGATAGCTTAATGACTAACCAGTTCAAATATTATATGATAAAAATTGTGGTTTCATATGCAAGAATGTTGGTCATTAAAGTGATCTTAAACATTGAATGACAACATTCATCAGATACAATCATACCTACAAAATAGAATAACATCTTTTTATATTTCATGTGTCCAAAAAGAATACTCCATTCGCACACAAGTGATGGAATGAAGAGCATGTTCCCTGGTAATTGTGTCAATAATAGCTTTAGAAAAGCGAGCACGAGCACAATGAGATATTCAAATATGAAGGACAAGTAGCAACAACATTGAGAGAAATGGGAAACAACAATATGTCAGACAGTAGGAAGAACAATCAAACAACTCTGTTGATGTAACAAAACAAGAAAAAAGAAACGATCCTTCACCCTCCATGTCACTCTTACAATAAAATCTTTTCCTCAAAAGATATTCAAACTACTCATGTTTAGTTTCTGCACGGTATAGCAAATGACTCAAATTATTTGCTCTTCTTATAAGTTCATTGTTAAGCACAAGTGACATGCACTTAAACAACCAATTGAAGAACAATAGACTGGTAATGTCCTAGAAATCTCGAAAAATTCTACTTCATAAAAGACACAAGTTGACATATACAATTGCATATCTTTTTACAAGTACTAGTTCAAATTAATACTTTTGGGTTGTTGGAAGATTATGAACTGAATCTACACTTTTCTCCCAAGTTTCTCACTTAAGAACACGATTTCAAACACTTTTTGTTGAAGTAGGTTTTATCAGGTAAGAAATTTCATGCTGAGAGTCTAAATTTTAGCTTTAGGGTTTTAATATTCTTGTGTTTTTATACGATTTTAGAAGTATGAATTTTATTCTAGCTTCATCAATTGAATTTTGAGAGTGTTGCTCATATTTTATCCTCCATATATAAACATCCTTTTTCACTGTTGGGGGTTGGAAAAATGTTGCTGATTAGTTTTTCCAAGCTTTGTTCTAGTCCAAGATTCTACCAAGAATTCTCATCCGTCGTTAGTGTTCAAGTTTCTTGGTGAAGATTGTTCCCCTGCTCATCCCATTCCATTTCACTTCCTCAAAAAAGGTAATGTTGGTTTCCTTATAGTTTCTGATGCATATTAACTCTACCCTCCACTTACGCCACTTGTCTTATTATGGTGTATATGTTGTTGTATCCCCTAACCTCACTCGTTGGGTAACACTAGTTATTTATTTTTGTTGTTGTAATAATAGTACTGAACATAGTTGAATATCACAATCCGCACATTTAAGAGAACCATCAGGTTTTGGTTTGTTGTTTTGCTTTATGTGTAATATATCACAATCTGCACATTTAGATGATCTTTTACTCTGGTAAGATATCAAATATCGGTCTATCTTCAGGTGGGGGTCGTTGGTTTGTAAACAAATACTTTTCCCCTACTTGGCCATAAATGATTTTGTAAATAGGTGACTATAAATAGGTGACACTGTGGTCCTTCTTTTGCTTTTCATGTTATTTTTTTTTAGATTCTTCAGATTTTCCTAGTTGTTATTCTGATTGCTGGTACTGTTGCTTGTCCATGTTTATGATCTTTCTTTTGATACTAGGTAGATCTTTAAATCTATGATATTGCTTCCTGTTTTCTTGGTTAATAGTTGTGTTTGTTATGCTATGAACTAATTGATTAGCTTCTCTAAATGTATGCACTGTCTGTATTTGAATTTTTTCCATAATCATATGTATTTTCTCTATCTTATCAATTGAACTCCAAGGTACCCTCAGCTCTCGGTAAATCATGTTCTTGAGACTTACTGAGTTAGTCTGTAAAATGACTTTTGTGATCCTGCATGTTTTGCAGTAACTTAGTGCTTTCCAAATTGTTGTGATTTCAACTTCCATGTTTGTCGTGTTGCGTATGCTTTGTGTTTCTGCATATACTAGATTTCCTTAGCTTCTTATAATACAAAATCCATAAGATCTCTCTCCTTGGTTGCCTTTGCTAGTAACATCCGTATTACACTTTACCCTACCTTCGCCTGGTGTAAACCACTTTACTATATGATAGTAAAGATTTGGTTTATACTATTGAAGTAAATCAAACATCCCTGACCAACGGTAAGGAATAGCTTGTAGCCATGGATATTTGGCTTTTATTAAGTTAAAAGAGCACTCCTTGGCAAAAAGGGAGGGGATTCAAGGATAAAATCCCAGCCAAATCAGCCTGAGAGTATAACAATGACACAATTGACACATCATTCATTTGTAATGCTGCAGTGAATGCTTTCTCATACTTATGCTTCCCTAACTGTCAAGATATCTCTTTGGTTTGATCTGGAGGTGTAACGACCTGTTTAGTCGTTTTGAGTAGCAGACTTCAATTCTGGAAAAACTGGCAGAAGCGACAGACCCCACGACGGACCGTCATGGGCACGACGGACCGTTGCAGGGTCTTGTTTCAAAACACATAGAAAATCTGAAATTGGGTACTGAAAATCGACTCTCTGAACTTCGTAATGGAATGGCAGGACGGACCGTCACAGGCGTGACGGACCGTCACAGATTATTCAGTGGAAATTGAGTCTCTGACCCTTGCGACGACCTGCAGGACAGACCGTCGCAGGTTGTGCAATCCTAGTCTGGGTTGGATTTCTTGATACGTTTTAAGGGACATTTTTTACTATTCTTGCCTTAATTATAAAGTTAGTGGGTTAATGTTAATAAGTCTAATTACTTGGGGGTTAAAAGAGGTAACCTTAAGTTAATTAGTGGGGCATTATTGCCATCTTTTATTCTTAATTATATACTTATTAGGGTAAAAGAAAAAGGGTTGGAATAAGAAAAATAAGAAAGGACAAAGAGAGACAGAAAAAGAAAGAGAACGAGTAGAGAGAGAGAGAAACGAAGGGGATAGAAAGGATTTTGAGAAGATAGCTTGTTGATCGCAATTCTTCGGTGGAGGTAGGTTATGGTTTTCATGCTATTCGTAGTAAACTCTTAATAGCAAATGATATGTGTTAGTAGTATTGTAAACCTTCTATATGCTTAATTGTATGCTTGCATGAATGATGTGATTATGTAATTGTGAATAAATAAGCATGATGAAGCTATTGAATCCCAAATCTTGAAAAGAAACCCTAATCTACTTTGTTAATGATGATGCCTTGGTATAAAAGAAGGCTTGATGAACGAAAGTGGTGAGATTAGGGGATCGGGTGCCACGTTCCGGTACCAGGATAGAATATATGGATCGGGTGTCACGTTCCGACACCAGGATAGTATATGGATCGGGTGCCACGTTCCGGTACCAGGATAGAATATATGGATCGGGTGTCACGTTGCGACACCAGGATAGTATATGGATCGGGTGCCACGTTCCGGTACCAGGATAGTATATGAGGATCGGAGTGTCACGTTCCGACACCAGGATAGTATATGGATCGGGTGCCACGTTCCGGTACCAGGATAGTATATGAGGATCGGAGTGTCACGTTGCGACACCAGGATAGTATATGGATCGGGTGCCACGTTCCGGTAGCAAGATAGTATATGAGGATCGGAGTGTCACGTTCCGACACCAGGATAGTATATGGATCGGGTGCCACGTTCCGGTACGAGGATAGAATATGGATCGGGTGTCACGTTCCGACACCAGGATAGTATATTGAGGAGCGGAGTGTCACGTACCGACACGAGAGGAATAAATATAATGAGTCTTGAAAGATGATAATATATTCAAATCTAATGAACCTAATTCCCAAATGAGTATGATGAGGAGGCGTGAGTCCTCATTGATGTGCTTGGTGTTGTAACCAAGGGTTATGGCAACTGTAAATGCTGCATGCTAAGGATATTAGTTGATTTTATGATATTATCTGATATATACTGTTTTCTATTTTGAGTTTGCCGATGATATCTACTCAGTACCCGTGTTTTGTACTGACCCCTACTTTTATGTTTTCTTCTTGTTTATTTGTGGAGTGCAGCAAACGTGCCGTCGCCTTCGACTCAACAGTAATTCAAGCCAGTCTTACTACACCGGAAATTCAGGGTGAGCTAATGCTTCTAGCTTGGACTGGATCTTCTTTTTCAAGTCTTGATGCCTTGAACTTCCGGCATGGACTAGCTTCTTATGTATTTTTAGCTTTTAGAATACTCTTAGTTTAGTCATTTGATCGTAGATGTTCTTGTGGTGATGACTTCCAGATTTTGGGGATAATAATAGTTATTGATTTTATTAATGAGTTAAAGTCTTCCGCATTACTTTATGTTGATATTATATTGAAATGTTAAGGTTTAGATTGGTTGGTTCGCTCACATAGGAGGGTAAGTGTGGGTGCCAGTCGCGACCCGGATTTGGGTCGTGACAGGAGGTGTCTCTATCTTTTCATGTAGCAATGATCCATTAATCATGTGGTTGAGTGAATTTGTTGATTGGGAATTTTCCCCAGAAACTACACGATCGTGCAATTGTCTCTGACTATCAGCAAACTCTCCACTCAATGTATGTGTCATTGTCGATGCTGAATTGATGACATCTCTTAAAGAAATTTCTAATGGTGAATGCACTGACTCAAATTGTCATTGTGCAGCAAATGTGTGGTCAGCAATGCCTTTCTCAAATGTTGAATTTACTTGCTCAAACATTGCCTTGCATGACATCTCGAAGGCAGGGATCATTGAGACTTCTAGAGTAGATTTCAGTGTTTCCTGTAGAGTTTGCTTGCCAGAGGTTTGAAATTGTTCTTGGATTTGTCTAGATACAGTAGCTTGAATTTTGGAGTTTAATGTTTTCTCTAGTTAGTTCACTGCCTTTTCACCAACTATTTTTTGCACCATAACATTAAGATAATTTGATTGTTTTGGGAATTTCTAGTTAGAATGCTTCATCTATCAGAAGCGATCCGATCTTAGTCTTGCTCTCTGTCAATTCCTCTACTATACCAACAGTTCAAGGCTTTGCATTTTTAGCACCACCACTTGTTTGATAGGATTTGTTGTTAGCTTTCCAAAAGAGGTTGCTGATACCTTTGATTTGATATTTAGTAGTTCAAGTCCCAGTCCTTTCCCTTCTATAGGAGCAGTAGTAAAAGCCGCTTCAGCCACATTTATGTTAAGGCAAAAATTTTATAAATGCAGGGAATATTTTTTACTGTTACTTGTAGTATTAACCTTAGAACTCTTTGGAACTTGTTGTTTATTATGAATGTGAAGCTTAGGGTGGTAGCAGGGAATCTATGGTCTTGATTCACTTTTCTATAATAGGTACATAGATGACTCTCATCTGATTGTTTATGTTAAATTGTCTTCTTTTGGATGACCAGAATGATAAAGTATGTGAGATGCTAAGAGCAGAGCATTTGTCTAGGGCTATTGGAAGATTGTCTGGTAAAGAAGGAAAGATGAAATTTTTTATAGAGAATGTGACAAAGAAAAGGATGGTATTTACAGATAGTAAGATACTTATATTGGGATCATTTTTGAACATTAAGATTGCTAGAGATTCACTTTGTATTCTCATTATATAGTCTCCTGTTTGTAAGGTTTATTCCATGCTCAGAGTTGTTACTGCCGGGCGGAGATTCTTTAATTTTTCTTCTTTGATATGTAGGATGTTTGAGTATTAAATTATTATTTTGTTTCAAATAATTGGAGACTTTGACCAAGTTATGTCTTCTCTAATCGATGAATACTGTAAGTATGGACTGATTATATGTATACGAAACGATGAACATATACTTTCTGTTTCTATCGGTGTTATGGTTATAGCTTTGTGTTATGTTATATATATTTATGTTATATGATTATTTGTAATTCTTATGTGCTTTGTTAGACTATAATATGATTATTTTAATAAGATAAGTTAGTTAGGCTACAGTGCACATTTTTTGTTTATGTGTTAGTTAAGTTTTTCAGTTCATATTAATTCTACCCTCCACTTACTCCACTTGTGTGATTATGTTGTGTATATTGTTGTATCTTAAGACAAAAGTTAAGTTTCCTCGTTCAAATTTCCTCATTCAGGATTCAATATAGATTTTCGATGAACCAAAGAGATGATGAACCAAGGTGAAGTGAGGTGCAGACAGATGAAAAATCAGTTCTATTTTCTTATACATTCTAAAAGAGTTGAAGTCATCGAAGAACTGAACTGAAGAGTTGAAGTCATCAAAGAACTGTTGGTCAAGTTGTTTTCTCTAATAAAGACTACTTGAAGAGTAAGTATGATTCTCTTTTCTGACACCTATTTCATCACGTTTTAGTACTAAAATTGTCTTCTTGTTAGCTAAAGTGATTGATTTTTTGTTTTGTGTTTAGAAGGAATTGAATACTTTTGGGTTGTTGGCAAGATAATGAACTGAATCTAATTAGTCTCTATTAAACTTTTCTCTCAAGTTCCCACTGTAGAGCACGATTCAGAAAATTTTTATTTGGATAGGGTTTATGAGGTAAGAAATTCTATTTTGAAAGTATAAATTTAACTTTAAAGTTTTGATATTCTTGTGTTTTTATAGGAATTTTGGGAGTGTACTAGTATTTTAGCTTCATCAGTTGATTTTTGGGAGTGTAGCTCGTATTTTGGCCTCCCTACATAAGCTTTTTTTTCAATGTTAGTGGTTGGAAAAAAGTTGATTGTGTTTTCCCCTCCCTATATAGCCTCCCAGGTATTGTGTTCTTCAAATTCTGATTGCTGATTGATTGCCAAACTTGAGAGAATTGGATTTTGACAGTGTTTTTGTGATAGATCAATTGATATGTTAGTCAGATGTACCTCCTCGGCTGTAGAATAGGTCCATTTAAATAAATTTCCATCAAAACATTTACTATCAATGTCCATTAACTTCTGCTAACCTGCTGCATCTTTTATCTAATGTATATATTTTCTAATAAATGTTAGAATAGAAAAATATATGCATTAAATTTAATTAATTTTTTGAAATTGAGAATGTAGAATTACTTAAGAAAATCGATAAAGAACAGGACAAGTATTAATATGATGATATTGTTTTAGACAGATTTATCGATGAAGAGTTGAAGAACTTCTCGCTGTCGAACATGATTTCTGTTGTAGCGGGTTTTACTACTGCTTATTAGTTAAGGACACAAAAATTTTCTCCCATTTATCCTTACTAAAAAGTTCTTATAGCTATACAATTGTTCGGATATGTTCAAGATCACAAGTTTTAAGAATACTTGTGGTGTACTAATTACCTAAAGATAAAATAAAAAATATTTGTTTAATTACAATATCATCATATTAATACTTGTATAGAATTGATGCATGTCTTAATAATTGCATGTTTTTCAGGAATGATCATAAGGATGATGAATTTTGTCATACTTGTGGAGCTTCACGATATATTCTATCTTCTGAAGTTGATACTAAGATTGAGCCTTCAAAAAAACAACATCGAGTTTCAACAAAGACTTTGAGGCACTTTTCATTAATTACTAGACTCAAAAGGCTATTTATGTACTCAAAGATGATTGATTCTTTGAGGTGTCATGAAGAGGACCGTTCTAAAGTTTGAAAGTTAAGGCATCCTGCTGATGGTTTAACATGGAAAGACCTTGATAGGCTGCATCCAGATTTAGCACTAGATTGTCTCAATCTGAGACTTGACTTGTCAATTAATGTATTTAATCCATTTTTAACCATGAGTATATCACATAAGACATGGCCAGTTATGTTAATGGTGTATAATTTGCCGCCTTGAAAGTGCATGAAATAGGAATATTCTATACTTTCTTTACTTATACCTTCGTCGTGATCACTTGTAAATGATATTGATATTTACCTACAACCATTGATCGATGAGTTAAAATATTATGGGATTTTGGGGTTGAAACATATGATGCTTCAAAAAATGAGACTTTTCAAATGCGAGAAATTTTTATGTGGATAATCAGTGACTTCATGCATATGCTATATTATTTGGTTGGAGTAAAAAAGGAAAGTTTGCTTTCCCTTGTTGTAACTGTGGCACTAATTCTTGCTATCTTAAACATAGTCGGAACATGTGTTATATGGATCATCGTGTTTTTCTACCTATGGATCATCAATGGAGATCTAACAAAAGATCTTTCAATGGAAAAACTTAATTCAGGCCTCCTCCACCTCCCTTAAAAGAAACTGATGTGCTTAATAGCTTACATGATTTTAAAAATGTGTTTGGGAAGAAGAGAAAGAGATCAATTGATGTCCCATGGAGAAAAGGTCATTTTTTAGTTACCTTACTGGCAGCATAACTGGTTACATCATAACCTTGATGTGATACACATAGAGAAGAACATAGTTGATAGTATACTTGGAGCTCTTTTGAATATTCCTGGAAAAACAAAGGATTACGAGAAATCCCGGTATGATTTAAAAGATATAGGAATCATATAGAACCTTCATCCAAAAGATACAAAAGATTGTTAGAGAACAAAGTTCACAAAGGCGTCCTTCTAAATGACCAATGGAGAGAATTCAATCTTTTGTGGAGTTGTAATGATAGCCAAGCTACCTGATGGTAGTGCCTCCAATATATCTAGGTATGTGCACTTGGATGAAATAAAAGTGGCTAATTACAAAACACATGATTCTCATTTCATGTTATAATATTTTATAATAAGTTATCCATTTGTCAGCCTTGTTTCAGAATTATATTGCTTTGACTTCTTTCATTTATAGAACCCTATTATTTTGTTGGTTTACTTAATACAGGAAAAGAAATCAAAGAGATTAAAACAAAGAGAGAAGAATGAATCAATCAACAATATTCAAGAAAAAAGGTTTAAATCTAAACAAAGCTAGAAGTCAATTAAAAAATCTTGATGTTGATATGCAATACCGATCAAGTGCTAAATTGGCCAACAAATTCATGATCAAGATAGAAAAACTTGTAATGAATGCAATGATAAATTTAAGAAAGAGCAGGAACCAATGCCACATTAAAGGAAGATTTTGAGGATGGTGTTCCACAGGGAAAGAGTAAATTATTTGGGCACAAATCAGTAATTCAATCATCTTCAAGGGAAGAGCTTAGAACCTTACATACGATTGAAGGGAAATGACAAATAGAGGTTATTTCAATCTGAAGAGTGCATTCAAGATAAAGGAATTAAACTTCCTATGAACTCTAGGTTCCAAACGTCATTGAAGGAAGGTGTTACTGTTTCAGTACAGGTGACTGGAACAACACTAGGTAATTGAGTGGTACACCATGATATTGAGCATCTACATTACTTCAATCATGTGAAGAGGAAATCGGTTTGACCAGCCACCAGTATTGGTTAGTTTCAGGATAAGCAACAACTAGTTAATGGAGTGGTACATAATGAACATGATATTCTTGATGTACCAAATTTCAAGAAGGTAAATAGGAAGCCTATCATACAGACTAGTACTATTGATCAGTTTCTAAAAAATTAAGGGATACACATAGATGATGAAACAAAACATGATAACCAAACAAAAACTGATGTGGAATTTATGCATACTCCTATTATTAATGAACACAACAAAGGATTGGATGATCTAGTGGATCAAGAAGAACTTGGTGGAGATGAATGTGATGCCAAAGAGGAAATTAACATTTATTGTATTCCAAAAGGTATGTCTTAAACCTTGTAAGATTTAGGACCCGTCTGGATGGTCTTAATAAAAGCATCTTTAAAACAGTACTTTTGAAAGTGCTGAAACTTATTTTTAAAATAAGCAGTTATGCGTTTGGATAAAAGTGCTGAAGTTAAAAAAAAAGTTGTTGATGTGTTTTGCAAATAAGTGCTGATATATAGCTTTTAAAATCAAAATGTCTGAAATACTCTTAAAACATGTTAACATGATAAAAGTTAATTAATTTATATTTTATAGCCATAAATAATTATATTTTGCTATCATTCACATATTTCTTTCTCATCACAAATTATTTATAAGAGGAATATAAACTTATTATATACTTTAAAGATATATAATTTTAATAGATCAAAAAACGATTTAAAGATTTTATTTTAGTTTCAGCCATAGGTAATAATAATAGTCTATCATTCACATATTTCTTTATTATCACAAATTATTTATAAGAGGAATACAAATTTTTATTTAAGTTATATGTGCAACTTATTTTACATTTTAATAATGTATAATTTGAATAGATCACTTGAAAGATTTAAGATTTATTTTATTTTCATTCATTAGTAATAGTAATGGTCTATCATCCACACGTGAAAAGGGAAAAATAGAAGAAAGAGATGTTAGGGTTATGTGGATAATTTGGAGATTGTATAAAAATATTAAGGTTAAAAAGGTAAAAATGTGGTCAACTTAAAACAGCTTATAAGCTGGAAAAAAAAGCACCCCTACCCCAGCTTTTAACTTTTGGCTTAAAATAAGTTTTTTAAACTTCAAATAAGTTATTTTGAGGATTGTCAAACAGCTAAATAAGTCAAAACCATCTTTTAAGTCAGTTTGACCAGCTTCTAAGCTGAGCCAAACAGCTCTTAGTACTCGTTATGAAAGAAATATCTTATTTCCAATCTGTTACATCAATCGATAAATATTGAAGCCAAAAAAAGTTCGAGGATAAACAACATGTAAGGATATTCACGCAAGAAATTTGGAAGAAAGACAGGAGGTGACATTTGATGAAGGACAAGCAGTTGGACCAACTAAAAAGATAGTTTCACAATTAAGAAACTTCATAGGAACCATTCCAAGGAATTCTATATTCATCAGCTTGATGTACACTAGTTGGCATGTGGTGCGAAAGGATACTTAAAGGTACATGTGGAAATATATCAGTGTAAGAACAATCTCTCATGAGATTTCATATTTTATTATTTGTTTTTACTTACTGAAGCTAAGTATATAATATTTTGGATAGTCAAAATTTCTAATTCCAGTAGAAAGAAAAAAACTGGGTGATGACTGGTCTTTGTTATGCCTTGAGGCGACACAAACAAAAAATAAGACAGATTTTTTTTATAAAACCAGTACCCTTAAGTTGATTGTAGAAAAACGTCCTGATGATATTGCAGAGAATCAATTCCGCCAGTTTATGGGGTATTAGAAACACCCAACTGTTCAAGTAAGGCTAGAATTTGCATTTCTTCTTTTTGACATTTTTTTATCATATCTATTCTTTTTTTTATTTATCAATTCAATTATCTCTTTTTATTTAATAATAGGACATATGCGAGATGAATTCTCAAAATAGGAAGAAACAAAAGTTGAGGCATCGAATGGGACCTATTAATTTTGCTAGAGTACACATAACATTGGTAATACTTAGCTGATATTTCTTCAAAAATTTGAATTTCATTTTTTTGTACTTGATTAGAACATACTTATTTTTTTAAAATTTCTTTTAATATAATCTGTATTGTGCAGCCGAAGACAACAACGAAGAATTATCAAGGGCTGAAATGTTTATTACAACTCGTACCAAGACGAGAAAGGAAATCAAGGATGATACCTAAGTTTATATAGTAAGTTTTTTAAAGAGGATTAGTAGTGAATTTGATTTGGACATAAAATTTATATATTGTTGGGAGTTTGACTCCATTGATTTTTATCACGTATGTCTTCTTCTTCTTCTTGTGCAAGTGCGATGAGATATCAATTATTTGTCGACATCGCTGAATTTTTTGCTATTCTTGATAACTATCATTGGACTGGAAATGAATAGTACTTAAAATTCAGCATAAATGCCAATTTTATTCAATAGGATGAACTTTAAAATCTCAAAAATTCTGGGGAAACAACTGATGAGGAATTTAGGGCAGTGTTTGGAAAGTAGAAGCCTTGTCGACTTAGGTGCAATGGTAGATAAGTGATACAAGTTCTTTGAAGTAAGATGAGGAAATTGACAATCTTAAGCAAAAGCATGCCAATGAAATTACTTCTCTAAAGGAAGAATTGAGGGAAGAAATGTGACATTGATTCACTCAAATGCTGCAAAACAACCCCGTATTGAATTTTAAAGATGTACCAGTGTGTGTTGGATCTAACATGGCTTCACCTATTGATGCAAGTAGCGCACAAGTTTTAAGAGGAACAAATCTTTCGTATTCTTTGGGGTCAACTCATGATTCGGTTCTTCAAAAGGTATTTTGTATTTAAGATTCTTTGTTGATAGTCTGCATATTATTTTTCTTCTATTTGAGTTTGTCTTCTTGGTAAGAATTTCATAACTTAATTTAATAAGTTGAAAATGTCCAGTCTGTACTTTGTTTTAGTTGTACGAGTGTTGTATTGTGTTGAATGAAAACTTAAGTAATTTTTTGTTGTAGTTGTGTACTTTTTTATCCTATTTTTTATTGCTTTGATAGTCTGCATATTGTTATACTACTTTGAATTTTTAAAATGGATAGACTATTGTCAATTTGAGTGTTCTCATGACCAATATGTTTTCAATGGTTGACTTATTATATATTTCTGTCTCCGTTGTATCCTTACTTATTAAATCATTCTTTTCGGCTCCTTCTTGATTGTTTGTTGATCCTTCATAAAAATATCAATGAAACTATTAGAACTAGGGACTGTAAAATTAGTAGTTACACATGTGTGATGAGTCCGTTTTTGCAACAATGTTTCGTTAGGACCTTCAGGTGGGGATTGTTGGCTTTTAAACAAATACATTTCTCCTTCTTGGCCACAAATGATTCTTTAAATAGGTGACTCTTTGGCCTTACTTTGATTTTCATGTTAATTTCTACAGATGCTAAAGATTTTCCTTATTCTTATTTTGATTGCAGGTACTGTTGCTTGTCCATATTTAAGATCGTTCTTGCTATACTAGGTAGATCTTGAAATCAGTGATATTGCTGCCTGTTTTTTTGGTTAATAGCTATATTTGTGATGCAATCAGCTAATTGATTAGCTTCTCTAAATATATGCACTATCTATATTTGAATTGTCACCACAATCATATGTATCTCCTCTTTCTTATCAATTAAACTCCAAGGTACCCTCCACTCTCGTTGAATCATGTTCTAAAGACTTAGAGAGTTAGTCTCTGAAATGACCTTTGTGATCCTACACCTCTTCAACTGAATCTTTGAAAAAGACCTGCTTTCAATTTGATATGTTGTTTCTGATGGTATTTTATAATCAAGGTGTATTATATTGATATTGATGGTTTGTCCATGCTATTTTCCCTCTCTGCATAAAATAAAAACACTATTGTCCAACATGTGATTTTGCCTAACAGTTTTTTGAGTAGTGGTTGACATTTTTTAATTGATAGTCTTTATTGTCAAACTTTGTTTTCCATTGTATGCCATCCATATTGTACAGTGAAGTAGAATTCTAAAGGCAATGTGATGTTTTTTATATGGTCGTGTATTGTTTGATCAGTCATTGAAATTCCCCCTTTAGATCAACACAACTGGTCTTGTTGGTTGTGCTGCATTCTGCTGCTCTATTAACTAGTTTTGAACTCCCTATTGGCTGGCCAATAAAATTCTCAATCATCTCTTCTTGTAGTACCTCTTGGTACTAATCTTATCTAGGTCTCCATTGTTGTACTATTCTCTGAGGCAAATTTCTCTTATTTTGGACCCTCTCCTTCTCCTATGTTGTTTTTTTAGGTTTGGATTGTTTTCTACTACAATCATGTCCAACTTGTAAACATGTATTGCAGTACTGTGGAACCCAATCACACCATACCTTTTTGCAAAAACTCTTCAACTAGGAACTTTGAATATTTATGGAAGAGGGACTATGACATCCATCTGTATGATTAATAACCCTGGCATATGAGATTCTCTCCTATTTTCTTGTACATTCATCTGCATACATTTGAATGCCTAAGGTACTGCATATTTTACTTAGTGAGTCTATACCCCAATAGTTGAGTGGAAGGTTTGGCAACCTGAACTAAAGTGGTACAACATTTAGTACCATGTTGGAAAAATTGAAGTTTTATTCCCACACACGCACATTTAATGGCTTAGATTTTTTGCGAAGATATGTGGCCCTGACAATAAGACTTCATCACTATCTTCTTTTCTGCTAAATCTAACTACGAAGTAGTCAACATCGTGAAAATAAACATTTGGTTTAGCCCACTTATAATTTTATTTTGAATGTGCAGGAAAATGGCGGTAATTAAATTTGAATTTTGGCCAGAAGTAAACTCGATCTACTGTAGTGAATGAGAAAGAGTTTTTCTGCTATTGTCATATGCATTTGAATGAGCATTTGTTTTTTTGGAATTTATTGATATTAAAGATATTTAAGCAATCACTTTCTATGTTTTTGTTGTACAAGAAATGTTTCTTGAAGTTTATTTGAGATATATAGCTTTGATTAAATTATTAGTTAATTTATGGGTATTATATTAATTCAAAAGTGTAATGTTAAAGTTTTACTTTATAAGTGTTGATCTAGATGAGATTTAAAGGTACACATTATAAGTGTTGCTCTAGATGAGAAATAAAGTTACACTTTATAAGTGTTTCTCTAGATGAGAAATAAAGTTACACTTAAGAAGTTTTTCTCTAGATAAGATATAAAGTTACACTTTATAACTGTTGCTCTAGATGCGATATACAGTTACACTTTATAAGTGTTGCTCTAGATGATCTATAAAGGCAACACTTTTTAAGTGTTGTAGTAGATGAACGACAAAAGGCAACACTTTGTAAGTGTGACCAATATCACTGCAAAGGCAACACTTTGTGAGTGTACTCAAATAAAAAATAGGTGTTGTTAATGCATCACAATAAAACGTTCCCTTATACCTCTTTGGCTATGCTTTATAAGTGTAGCCAAAGATTGCAACATTTGGAAGTGTTTCCCAATGTCAAAGGTTGCTTCTTTAGGCCATCGCCTAAAAAGTATTACTGAAAGTCCAAATGTGTAGTCTTTTATCAAAGGCCACACTTTTTGCTAGTTTAGGATACACTTTAATGGTATTACTATAGGCCTAAAATGGTGTATTGTGTATTACGTTAGTGAATCTTAGGATAACCTTGGTTAGGCATACTTCAAGGGAAATGAGTTCATTGTGAGTTGGCATTAAATGAGTTCACTTTAATGTGCATTTTGGTGTTAAAATTATGGAAGTTCTATTTTATGTGTTAAATGATGATTCATATGTTGTTTTACTTCTTTATCCATGAAGTGTTTACTGAATTAGTATAAAAGCTTATTTCTACTAAAATTTCCTCTTCTGCATATTTTTGCATAATGTCATACTTAGTACAATTTTTTTACTAACCCCATACTTTTCTACACTCTATAAGTATAGGTCGGAAGCAAGTGAAAATTTAGAAGAAAAAGGTTGGGAATTTACTCTGTCAAGACTCGGTATGTCCTCATATCTTCGAGGACAAATTCTATGTTTCTTTAGTTCTTCTTAAGACTTGTATATGACTTACTACATATTTTCTTTCAATGTAACGGGCCAGGTCCCTGAGATATCTATGTTGTGTATTTAAGATGGTTGGTGATGATGAGACTACTCTTTAGTATTTTATTAAAGACATTTCCTTATTATTAATGTGGTGAAAAGTTTTAATTTAATACTACTTTTCATGTCATATGTAATAATGATAGCTAAGAGGCTAGTACAAGACCTCCAAAAGGTTAAGTACACCTTGGATGACTCAAGAGTGCTCCGTTCTACTAGGGTCTACTTTCGGGTTGTAACAAACTTTGAATTAGATCATAAGACTTCGGGAAATAGATTAGAGTCCAAAGTCTCACAAGCCACGTCTAGTACAGTCTTTTTCATCGGTATGAGTCGCGACACATCCATGAGCTTGTGGCTATAAGGCGATAGAATTTTCACTCTTTTCATTACTCCCGTGTCGTGCCATAGATCTTAACTCCATCCAATCTCTCTGTTGTTTCCCTTATACGATAGTCTTCTAGTTGTTATTTCTTGGAAGGGGTGATATTGAAACAATGTAGGGATACAAAGGTGATTTTGATGATTATTACAGTTTATGATTCTGTGAGTGTGTGAGAAGGTGGATATGGAAGATGGAAATGTGGTGCCCTTTATGTCTATGTGTTATTTATGAGATTGGAGATATTATAATGTAAAGTTGATGATGATGTAGTTCTATCATGGTAAGAGTTATATTAGTAGTATGAAGTCCTTTATGAAAAAAAAGAGTTATCTTATGGTTATGTGCAATGATAGTAGAAAACAATTAAGGTGTAAATTTGAGAAGTGTAGAAGGAATGTGGGAAATCGTAAGAGTTAAGGGCTTCCCTCTTCTGTGGTTAATTCTTCATAGTTGTACTTCGGATTGGATTGAAGTTCTTGTGAAGATTAACACTAATGAAGAATGATAATATGTTTACCTAGCAAGGTAGTTGTGAGGTTATGGTAGAAAAATAGTGGAATCGATATGGAGATATTGTGGGGTTTCCAAATGAATCTACCTTAGTGAGTGGAAGGATAGAGAGGAAATTTATTCAATGAGTTTAAGTTATGTGGTGTCTAACAGTTGGACGAAGTGATGTTTAAGAGATTTTGTCTAATCTTGAATCCTAAGTGGAAGGTGTTATGCTTGACTAGGAAAGTTGATTATAGGCTTCATGTTCAAGCGTTATGTTAATATGAGTTCCCACCTTTGGAGAGTTGTAGTGGTACTATGAATGATAAGACCTTTAAAATTCTTAGTAAGGATCCTATCAAAAAGTAATGAGAATATGTAAAAGAGCTAATCCGGAATGAAAGCCCCGGTAAGTCTTAATTCCTTATGGTTGTTTGGTTTTACTTTAGATGATTTTTTAAAGTTTTGCCTTTCATATTGTCATGCCCTCATCATAGATTGCTTAAAAGATGATTTATTGAATTATTATGCATGATTCACTATGAAAGATTGGTATTCACTTTAAAGAAATTCAAATTTTGACTAATTTGTATTTTCATGAATTATGGTGTCAAGGTGTGTAGAAATTATGTATATGATCATGACTAATGTTGGAGATGTAATTTCCTCCATAAATGAAGAAATGAGTGTGTATTTTGAATTATGAAAATTGTTCCAAAAATTGCATGTGTTGCTGAAATGTTTATGAATGTGTAGTTGTGTTCCTTGTTTAGCTGGTGCATTGACCATGAATGTTTTGACATTTTTGTGATGTGTTATATTCTACTAGTTGAGTCCTTTATGTCCTTAAAAGTGTTTAGTGTCATTCGAGGACGAATGTTGTTTCAAGTGGGGGAGAATGTGACGTCCCTAAAACGAAGTAGGTGAAACTCAAACCAAGCATGTGTGTGATGAGGGTTTTAAGTCCTTAAATGGTTAATTATGTTGTTTATAGGCAGTTTCTAATGTTTGGAGGTTAAACGTCTATGACGTTCGAAAGTTTTGCCTTGAAATGTGCTTGTGTGCCTTAGTGTGTTCGACATGTTTTCCGTGTTCATTTTTGTTGAACTATATGGTGGAAGTTCAAAATATCTATATGAATACGTAGTGGTGTTTAACGTCCGGGTACGATCCACCTAGGACCCACAAGGGGCCCTAGAAGAGAACCCTAACACTTAGGTAGAATCATCAAAGAACTGGGCTGTCTACAACCTGGCTTCAACGCACCGTAGTCCTTATGACTCCCCATCATTGGGGGCGTAGATCCACCCTTACTGGTGGTGCATAACCCCCAGGTTACCATCCTCAGACCCAATCAACGCCCCAACAGGACGGGCCATCGACGAGGCAACCCCCCATAGCTAGGGGTCTGTCGATGGTCACTATAAAGCTGCACCAAATTCATCCAAGGCTTGGGGTATTTTTGTAAATTCACCCCAAGTATTTTAATAACCATGACCTACTATTTTAGGGTCTTGAGGTAGTTTAAGTTTGTTTATAGTCCTAGACCCAGACAAGACCTCATATTTAAAATTCAACCCCCCCCCCCCCCCGCCTAAAGAAAGAACTCTATCAAACCTCATAGAAGCTAGGATTCAAGGAAGAGATAGAAGTGAATGATTTGGACGTTTTCTTCATCAAACTTTCGGGATAGAAGTGAATGATTTGGATGTTTTCTTCATCAAAATTTCATTGATTTATTCCCATTGAGATATGGTAGGCATCCTTGAACCTTCTTTCATTCAAGGAGCCAGTTCTAAGTGATTTCAAAAAGGGTTTTCAAACTCCAACTTCCTCTATCTTTTACTTTAAGCATGGTTCTTTGCATGAAAATGTTCTAAGGATTATAATATGTTGTTTTTATTGATAGTTGGTGATTTGAATGTTAAAACTTCAATGAAACCATGCTCATGCTTAAGATCAACTTTTGGCTTATGAAGTGGGTTTTTTACTTTTATCTAGATAATGTTACAGTTGAATTTCTTATATTGTATTTTGGGTTAGATACTAACTTTAAATGCTTTATTATATGGTGTTGCAAAAAAGTGTAAGTTGCTTTATCTTGTTTACTCTCAATTGAAATGTTCTTGAGTGGTATGGTCCACCTTTGTTGGTAGTGTTTACTTGTAGCATATGAATATGTATTCACCTGTATATTGTGAGTATGTCCACGAACGTATAATATATGATGTAATGTGATAATTATGATGTTCTTGTTGGTCTGCTTTATGAATCTTTGATCGTATGACTTGTATAGAATATGTCTAAATGTAGATTGTCTATAGGTGAAAAATGCTAGTGTGTGAAATAGGATGAATAAATAAGTAAGCATATTTATTCATGCTAGTGGTATTTGGGAAGTTCTTTTTCGGAGTAGAGGTGGAGCAACGGAGGGACTTGGGGCATTTTGGGTGGTTTGTAGTTTTGAGGCAATGTGTGGGGGTAAGTCTGTTGATTTTTGTGATGAAGGACGTTTAGGGGTTGTATGTATTTTGGTTTTGTGTAGGTGGATGAGTTTGGTGGTTAAAATTTTGAGGAGGGGGGTTTTCACTTGAATACTGGTATTTTAAGGACGGGGTGGGTTTTGATTGGAGACGGAGGTATAGAGAGGATTCTGAAGTGTTAGGTCAACGATTGAGGGATTTTGAGCAGGAGTGGAAAGAGGGTTCTGAGATTGTTTCACGTTTGAAAAAGATAAGTACACGAAGGCCTTCCATATGTCGAAGCATTGATACCAAAACTCGGCGGAGGCAGATCTTGGGTCCTCTGCATCTAAACCCTTATCTCGGAAATTTGATACATCAGCTGCTTGATCAGTTCATTTTGATCGGTGATGGCGGGTAGAGACACCACAACATCAGTAAGATTAATTTCTTCCTTGTTATTACTCATTGTTTCTTTTCTCGTACGTGAACCTTGCGTGGAAAAGGAATCTGTAGGGCCATTGGATCTTGTGAAGTATATCAACAAAAACAAGTTTTGAGTACCTATGGAAGGAAAACAACTCATAGGAAAGTTTGTTAGTTTGAGTTCAGAATACATAATGCAAAAGATAACATAGAGATCATGTAAACACACAAAAGTTACTTTGTTTGAGGACATGTTAAACCACGAGTAAGGGGAAACTTATTTTTTGAACAAGTAGTTGTTTTCTCATTATATGTGATACTATCTCAAAAAGGTTAAATCATTTTGAGCTAAGGTCTTCTTGCACCTCTTTCGACCTCCGTTGATATATACCTCACATTTTCTTGTAGAATGAGAGGGGAGACTAAAAATTTTGAAAGATAGGGGTCGGGCCTTGAAAAGTTGCCTACAGATCTAGCAAAGAGAATTCAGGCATTACATAGTTGAATACAAAAGGAAAGACTTGTTTTCATTCATTCATTCTCAAAGATTACAAGGAAATCAAAAAACAAATAATAAAGCTTCTAAAGATAAATGTGACTCCATGTTCAACTTGAATCTTTTTCATGTTGATGAGGGATTCCACATTGTGGCTGTTTTATTTCGGAAATAGTATTTATTTTATGTATTTTAGGACTTGGTTTTAGAGTTCCCACTTCATTTTAAAGAAAAATGAATAAAACTTAGTTTTCAAAATATTTAAACAAGAAACCTACTGAAAACATTAAAGGGGGTTCGAGGGTACACATTTATATTTTAGGACGGTTTTTGCGGTACCTAATATTCATTTACTCGGGATTATCCGACAACTAACTTTGTTTGGATTAAAATAATTTTAACTTGATTCAAGTTCATTTGAAATCTTGAAGTGAAATATCAACCTAACTATCTATGTGAGTTTATTGACTTGCAAATTTTATTATTTCAAAATATGTTTAGAAACGATTGATTTGAATTAAATTAGTTAAAACGTAATGGCGCCTTGCGGGAATTTTAGAGCTTTGACCCTAAGACTAACAAAAAGTATCAATAAGAACTAAATATGGTAAGTAAAGTCAGAGAGAAAGAGAGGTGGGTCCAAATCTGTTTTAATTCCATCTGGACCGGTATTTGGACCCATTTCGTTTTGGGCCTTTGGCCCATTTTAGTGGTACTTGTCCTAAACTAATAAGATAACAATAATGATACAAAATAGCAAGGTCTTAGGCCCAAAGATAGCATAATAAATTGGACAACTTTCACATATAGCAAACAAAAAATTCATATTTGTATGTTATAGCAAACTTTGCATAATTGTGCTCCATAGCAAACATAAAACTGTATAAGTTGCTATACATATACAATTGTATAATTCGCTAGCCTAAATTGTGTAATTCACTGGCCTATTTCGCTGCAATTGTATAATTTGTTTTGCATACAGTTGAATCGAATTAAAATATATATATATATATATATATATATATATATATATATATTGCATAATTATAAGTGTATAGCAAGAAGATATATGTTTTTCTCACTTTATACAAAAACAGAAACACAATATATACACTTCTGTTGTATAAAGCAAGAGAAAATTGTATTTCACTGCAATTGTATAATTCGTTGGTCTTTTTCTCTGCAATATTTGAAGTAAAATGTTTGTAAACTGTATAATTAAGTGTATAACATGAAGATATACATTTTTGCATGTGTATATACAATTTTCTCTCGCTTTATACAAAACAGAAACAGATTTATACACTTCTGTGTATAAAGCGAGAGAGGCGAGCGAGAATGGAGAGTGGTGAGCGAGATATTTTGGAGAGAGACGCTGGCAAATTTTCGCTAATGTTTGCTATGGAGCACAATTAAATCAAACCCTAGCTATTCCATTTAATTTAGGTTATTAGTTTGCTATTATATACAATTTTCCCAAATAAATTTATACAAAAAATAAAAGAGGCCTCTAGGCCCAACTTTTTCAACTTCTAGGTTTGTTTCGAATCTTCAACTTCCGGGCATGTACGTAAATTATCACTAGGATGACTCGAAACTATATGCTTCAACCCAATAAAGAGAATTAAAATGGGCTGGTCAGACTTATCCCGAGAGTCGTTCATGCATAGAAAAGAAAAATAAAAACAATAAAACACATTAGTGATATTACTATTGACAACATTATTATTAGACAAAAAAAAAAGCAATCAGCTAACTCCGGACGAATGCTTACCTAATTAACTAATCAAGCATGAATCACACTTTGAACAATACATAATACGAAACTCGTTCAAATATTACAGAGAGCTCTTTTAAGGCAAATAAATAATTGACTAAGATCCAATATAAAAGAATTATTATAAGTTATTTTCATACTCAATTGTACACAAAGTATATCGTTAACAATAGTTCCAAGAAATATAGTCATTCCACCTTGACCTACCAAAAGTGAGGCTTCTTCTTAACATGCAAACAAGCAAGACCCAAAATCTATATAACATATGCAAATTACATTAACCTTTATGCAAAGAAAATAATTTTCGTCAAGAGCAAAATACCAAATAAATCTCATTTATGCATTGCCACTCAATCATTGAGGATTTAAACAAGATAAATTTCACAAAAAGAACTAGAATCTGTGAAATCTAAATGCAAGAAAAATGAGTAGCCACCTATTTAAAGATAACGATAACCAAAATGTTGGCATTAAACGATGACAATTAGGTAGATTTAAGATGAAGAATGATGATACAACATAACAAATATTTACTAAATTTATTAGAACAAAACAAGCATAAACAAGGAGGAAAGAAATATATTAAAATATCAACAAAGCTACTAGATATATTGTTGGAGAAAAAGCAGGAAACACATCTTGAAACACAGCACACTAAAGAAAAAATGATTTTTAGGAAGAACATACTTTCTATGAAGTGAGCTTATCCATTATTTAAGACTTAAGTGAAATAAATCCCGTTAGTAACTAAAGTTGCAACAATTTAAGAGGTTTTAATAGTGGACGAACAAACAATAACATTCAAAATGAGAATATATCTGATGTAAAGAAATTTTCCAGCATGTGATCCATCCTAACCTCTTTGACCATGGTACATCATTTTAACCAAATTAAATTTTCTACAAAAAAGCATCAACAGTCAAACTTGCAACTAAGCCATGAAATTTAATCAAGCCAACCTACTAGATAATCAAGCAGTGCTTATTCTTTAATTTAATATAATAAAAATCATAATGTACCGACTTATTTTAAAGAATATAAACAATAGGGAAACAAGCCAAACATAGAATGAGTCATAGTAAATTAAATATTTTAATCATCACAACGAACTTCCTATAAAAAATTTGAAAGAATTTATAGATTCCTAAAAATGGGAAAAAGGAGAAAAGTTTGACTTGAAGGACTGTAAGCAGTAACTAAATGGCAACTAGCAACATGCTTCTCAAAACTTCTTTAAAAAAAAAAAAAAAAATCAGTTCAGTTGCAACTAAATACACTTATGTTTGACGGAAGAACCATAACAAAATGTGGAAATCACGATCACAAAGAGGAAGAAAGAGCACAACATAACCGAAGTATGAATGTGTAGCAATAGCACTTGATGCGATAAAGTACTAATCTAAAGAGAGAGTGACTCCATGTATTAAAAAAATAGAGAAAACAAGATGTTAAGATAAGAATGTAACTAAGCCACATAAATTTACCCATATCAATTGATTTTGAAACTGAGACCCATGTAATTTACAACTTTGAGCAAGAAAACCCTTTAATGAAGCACATTGATGCTTAAAGACGGTGTAGACGAAATTAAACAGATGCGACAACATTCACGAAGCAGGCTAAAAAAGGACAATAAATCCAAACTCAAATATAATAATAGTAGAGAAACACCACCACTAGATTCGGGAGGATAAAAACTTGAATCGACATTAAAGCTTTCTTATGAAAATACTTATACACCTATATATCACATGAAAATTGATCCCAAACTCAGACACATAATAGCAAATCGCCCACGAAAGAGAGATTTTCCAACATCAAAATCTGAATAAGAGAAGAGTTACCTTCTTTCGGGCAGCGAACCGGGACAAAAGAGCATAGAGAAACTTTCTGACAACTCCAAGAAGCTTTTAGGAAATAAATACACGAGCAAGGGACACAAGAAAATCTGAACTCGCACTACCTATGCTTCTGAAACGTATTCTGACATATCTCTATATAATCTTTATAGCAAAAGTTACTGCTTTCTCTCAATGTTTGAAACTATTTTCTCAAAATGTTTTCTTCTTTTTCATGTGTTCTCTGTATTTCCTTGATATAAAATAATTCCAACTCAAAAATGAATATTCTAATTATAGATGCAAATTAGGGGAACATTGAGGGGAAATATGGAGGAAACGGACAGAAACTTTTTCCCAAAAATTTAATTTCTTAACCATTTTGTAAACAACCCCTTTAATTTGAGATTTGAACCCATTTTAAAGAGGGAAGGGGGTGGACGTATATGATGCATCTCATGTCCTTGACGTGCCACATGGCGCCATCTCCAATCTGCAAGGACAAATCTAGTGGTTGCGTTCTCTGAAAGGGACGTAAAGAAGAAGACAAAGGGGTTAGTCTATCGCTTTTGTGATTGCTTTCGTTGGGGTCGTTGTGAGATGTTGTTAATCGTGAAAAAGGAGAAAATTAAGGAGGGAATATTTCAAAAAAAAGTCAATCATCCTTAATTTTCTCATCAGTTACAATTTCAAATAAAATTTAAATTTTGTTTTATTTTCTCCAGAATTTTTACCTTTTAAAAATTATATTCATTGCACAATATATTCTATTTATATTTATTATAGTTTTTTATTAGTTTGTATTCATTCCAATAGGTATGCCGAATTTATCTATATAGTCATTTAAGAAATATATTTGTATTTTCATATATTTTTTCCCTATATAGTTATTTTTTTTCATCAAAAAGCCTGTATGTATTCATTTCAATATGTATTTTATTTGTATTTCTATTTATTCTAGTTTTTATTTAGAATTTTGTATAATAATATATAAAATACGAAAAATTAGTATGATGAAAAAGTGAATGAGATATAAAATTGAAAAGAAATAATTGAATATTTGGTGTACTCATTCTTAAATAAAATACATAACTAGTTGACATACCTTTCGAATAACTACAAATTAGAAAAAAAAATGTCAAATTCAGTTGACATACCTTTATTAGTTTGTATTCATTCCAATATGTATGTCAAATAAAATGTAGCTATTTAAGAAATACATTTGTATTCGTATATATTTTTTCACTGTGTATTTATTTTTCTTTTCAAAATCTTGTTTCCTTTTTTAAATCGTATTCATTCCAATATGTCTATTATTTGTATTTGTATTCGAATACAAATAAACTAATAGAAAGTTGTTCTTCTTATAAATAAAATACATAACTAGTTGACATACATTTGGATGAATACAAATTAGGGACAAATACAAGCCATTCAACATGAAAATTTTTAATAAATACAAATATTGATAGTATACATAGTTATTTGAATACAAATTAAGAAAGCATACCAAATTCTAAAAAAAGAACTATAAATACAAAACAAACTAATAGAAAATTGTTTGCGATCTTCGTCGTCTTATTCATGATCCTCACAAGTAGACAATGATTCTACATTTGCGTTCTGAATTTGAGGAAGGTTTTTCACACCAATGAGTCTTGTAAATGTTCTTACCCTCTTTCTTCCCTCATTTTAGCAGCGGATCATACATTATACACTATTTGTTAAGTAATAAATAAATTAAAAGATGAAAAATCACCAGAAATTGGTTGATTAAGATGAATACCTCTAGTAAGCCTCTTGGATTCAGCCATTGGAGAGTAAATCATAACGGAAATTGAAAAATACAAACAACACTTTTTTAAGATTTAAACAAAAATAAAATTAGAAAAGAAATATGAAAATAGGATAAAGATTAGAGATACCTTAATCAAAGGGATTCTTGTTGATTCAATTTTGGATTAAAAAAACAACCAAAATATATGGCAAAAAAATATTTGAAGCATGAATGTTGGAGGAAAATCAGAAAAGATAACCATGAGAGAAAAAAAATTCAATGGGAGAGAGAATTAACAATTTGAAAAGATAAATATGAGAGAGAATAATTTTTTTTTAAAAAAAGGATATATAGAATTAATTAAAAAAGAGAGATAAAATAGGAAGAAAATTGGGACACATAAATTTTTTAAAATAATGATATTTTTGGCATTATTGCTAATATTTATAAAGTATGGATATTTTTACTAAATATGTTATTTATTTTGACTAGTTTACTAATTTTTCCATTGGAGAATGCTGCATCGGAGCTAAGGGTGGGATGGAAAATTGGGTTAGAAAGGAATAAAATTTGATGGGCTGCTGGAAGGGTAAAAAGGCCCAAAATTGTCTTCTAATCGGTCAAAATACTAATTTGTTACATGAGATGAATTAATATAAATTAATTAAATAAGCCTCTTAATTTTAAAATAGTAAGATAATTTAGTTAGATATAAGATAGTTAATCAAAATTGTAAACTATCATACGACGAAAGTAATTAGTAAAATATTTAAATAAAATAAAACCTTTTTTGAGACAACTTTTGGAATAATCATAAAATATACTAATCTTATACATAATTATGTAAAACATATATATTATCTACAAATTATAAAAGCAAAGAGAATAATTTTAAAATAGCCTAAAACACTTAAAATATTGTAAAATCTAATTATTTTTAATCTTTTAGAATTAAGAAGCTTGTTAATTAATTCTTGTCAAGGAGGGTCAAAATTGGGTGTCAACAACTGTCCCTCTTTTTACTCGGATTGATGAAAGAAATTCGAGGAAAGTGAAATTGACTAATCCAGTTTTGATTGACCACATCTTCATCTTTAGAAAAGGAATTTGGTACGAATTTAAGAAATTATGGTCGAACACTGGAAATGGGTTTCCTACTTAACTTAGGCTATATGAGAATTATGTCCACTCTTAGTTCGATACGCTTGATTTGATGCATGATTTTGAAAGGATACAAAACCCACTCCGAACAAGATTTAAGAGGGGAAGGTTGGGATACATCGGAGTTTTCAACATTGAGCCCGCCTAGATATCCTCAAACCTTAGAAATCAGGGTTTTTGTTGTTTGACTCGATCGGTAGAAAAGGAAATCTATTATTCTAGATAGCATTTGGTGTTGGACAAGTGACACATAAATCGAGTATGAAAAAAGAGGCTTGTAACCTCTTAGTGATGAATATGGTTCACTTCACACCCATAATTACGAACTTACACGGACATACTATCCAAACCTCTTGTGCATTATCACCCGAATTGTAGATTTTCTTCCGTTGGAGATAAAAAATTTCAAGATGCCAAACTAAAACAAAAAAAAACCAAAGAAAGACCCTAATTCCTTTTGATTAGGGTGTGGTTGGAATGTGGTGAAAGTCGCTTCTCAGTTCACGTCCTATGAGTTTTAAAATCTCTTCAAACTATGTTCCAGTTCGCTACTAAGAAAAAGTTTCACATTGTGCTGCATCCTTGTTTATGTCGTCTGTGCCTGTAATTTGAGAATTCATTCACTTGGATGCTCTCGACAAAGACTAAAACAACTTGTTAGTAGAAAATGTAACTAGAAAAGTGGAAGTATATTTTACGATTCTTTTCAGTTATTCTTGATGTGAAATATATCACATTAGTATGTTCAATATATGACTGCACAGTCAAATTAAATAATTAATAAACATAATGTCACTTTAGCTAGCGGTTTGAGTGAAAAAATTAAGAAAGAGCACTCATTTAACAAATGATTATATTTTAACAGATAAGCATAAACATCTTTGTTTCAATTAAATGAGAAAACAAAGAAGTACTCAGAATAAAAGATAGTGGATTCCGCATTCCAACACAATATATCCATTATAACTCATGATATGCTGATGATTTGAGATGTCATTGCTTGTTTTCTACATGGAAAACTCCGATGATCTTACGACGAGATAAATGGCTCAATGATTATCCAACTTTAATGAGGTGGATGACTCGATAATGTTTCTACTGTAACGAGTTGGATGGCTCTATCAATATCAAACAGTAATGAGGTGGATGGTTAGATTATTTGATCCTTAGCTCATTCTAAGAAAAAATCCATGTTGTTTTGCATCATTTCTAATGTCGTCTTCACCTGTGGTTTGATTTGAGAATTAATCCTCTTGGATGTTCTTGAGAAAAAATGAAATAAACCTTCTAGCAAAAAGTGTAATTTAAATAGAGAAGTCATATGCTTTCCCGTACTCAACAAATGTTCTAATTTCACTGTCGATTTTAACGCAGTAGATGATTACTTGATATGATGTGAAAAATGATGCTTAATTGATAGAAAGATGATGATCCATTGGTAGGATAATGATGATCCATTGGTATGATAATTCTTCTACATGATAGGATGATGATGTTTCATTGATGATCCATTGGTAGGATGATGTTGATCCATTGAAAAGATGATGTTGCTACTCCACTAATAGGATAATTGTTCTTCATTGATAATTGATTGATAGGATGATGATGCTTTAATTGAGGATCCATTGGTAGGATGATGTTGATGTTCCATTGCTAGGATTATAATTATTCATTTATGATCCATTAATAGGATGGTGATGCTTTGTTGATTATCAACTGGTAGGATGATGTTGATGCTCCATTTATCGGAAAATGATTCTTCGTTGATGATCAATTTGTAGTATGATGTTGATCCATCGGAAGGATGCTGATATACCATCGATAAGCTAATGGTGATATCCTTCAGGATGGCGGTATTATCTTATTTGATAACACTTTAGAAATGTCCCTCTGGGAGGGTCTAAAATTACCACCCATGTTGAGAGTGATGCTTTAACTTGTTCATATTTGGACATATTCATTTAATTGTAGCTCATGATTTTCTAGGAATATGAACGAGGTGTTGTCGCTCGCATTCTAAACTATTTCTTTTCTTCTAAAAAACATCAATGACTTTCCTGCATCCACATAAAAATCGTCAATTTTGGGGAGAGCCTCACCCTTTTGACTTCTCCATAATAATTGAATGGAGGAATAGGATGATCTTGAGGCAAAATTATGAACCTTCATCGACAGAATTTTTTTTTCAAAACAAACTGATCTTTAGCACTCTAATATCTTGCTTCTCGATACACATAATATGAAATTATACGAAATGTTTGACGTATCAAAAGCCTAATTTTTTTCTCCAAAAATAATTTTGGAAAAAGTCAGTGTCAAATTTAATCTCATGCACAATTTAATTGAATTCCCTTGGTTCAAAATGTTGGTGTATCTAATAGCTTGTTCTGGAGAGTTCAAAAATCCTTAAAACTTGGGAAATTCTGATACAGCCCTATGAAATATGTTGTAGCACTTGATTTGAAATCCAAAGGTATTTGAGATTCTTGCAGTTCACAGTAAAATTTAGAGATCATTTGAAGTTAGCCTTAAACTTGTAATCATGCTTGAAATGTTTGAAATTTACTACAAACTTCTTGTGATGCTTGAAGAAACATTGGATGTCATCATCAAAAATTTATTTCCCAATTAGAAGTCCTTACATAACTTGAACAGTCGATTAATGAATCTAGAAAATTTTGATATCTTCTAAAAAATTTGGTCCCACTTAGAATTCTAAATGTAACTTCAGTCTTGACTTGTTGGAGAGATTTTCTTCTTGAGAATTTAGAGTCCCTCTAAAGAAATTATTTCCAAGTTTCTATTAAATAAAATACAAATCTTACGAGATAGATAACCGAGTCATTGTGGCATCTACGTGTAACACTTCAAAATTATAAGACGTGTTCTAGAGCCTAACATCGGTGTAAAAATGTTTAGACACTGTTTTAAGGTAAATTTTAGTGTATATAATTCATTTAGGAAGTTTAGAAATCAAAACATAAAGAACGTCGATGACGTCCGAGGACTAGCTCATGAGGTGCTAGTGTGACTTAGCCCACCTGACTAAGTTTTAGGAGTCGAAAAATAATTAAAGTTGGTGGAAGGGTGTCTAACACGTATTAGAGTTTGTTTATATCCAAAAATTCCAAGTACGATTGCTCAAGGAACAACTAAGGGCCCTTGAGGAGGACCCTTGGAAAAGTGACTAAAACCTATCAATAGGCAGTGTCACCAACGAACGCCACCAACACGCTATTGCTTAATCAATGAGGTGTAGATGCCTCCGTAGATGGTCATTAAGTCAAATCCATGGTAGGCCTATTTTGACAAGTCCCTGACCAAAACGACGAGTGTGCAGGACAGATGTGAACAATGACTGATATTTTACAAACGGACCATTTATCGTGGTCTCCTCTATCAAGGGACTGTTTGCCACACATTCTTAAATGGGTTAACTTAATTAATTAGGTGTTATTTAATTATATAGGGTCTTAGGGAAGTCTAATTAAGTGGTTTAATAACATATATAAATACCCTAAACAAATTAAACTAACCTAACCCTCATAAATCCCAAAACACAAATTCTGTTTCTTCTCTCTACTTCCTATTTCCCAAGTTGAAGAACACCATAGAAGTCAAGGTCAAAGTGGTTTTAGGGATGATATCACCAAATTTTCTCCATAATTATTAATCAAATACTAAGGTATGTGATTCGTTTCACCTTTGGGATCTCTTTCCCAAAAGTGTTCGTTCAAATTGATTTCAAAAAATGAGTTTTCATGTTGATCTTTTCCTATCAGGAAATTGAACGTTTAACTTGATTTTTTTTGGTTTCTTTTAATTTTTACTATTATATTATTATGATTCATGAATATTTTACACTACTTATTGATGTATTGACCTAGTTTGTAGATATGACTTTTTCTCGTTAACCCTAGGTTGTGATCTTGAGTTGAATTATGCAGTGTTGGTTCAATTGACTTTGTTATTGGTTGAATTACTATACTATGATGATATTATTATAATTTATGTATTATTTGAGAGTGGTTGATTGTAATACCATGTGGACAACATTGGGAGAGGTAGAGGTAAGGTCTTGTGATCTTGAAATCCTAATTCTATTGTGATGACTTATACCTTGTGATGTCGATTCAATTAAAGTATGTGTTTTGTGATTGTATTGAATAGGATGATATGATGTTGGTATTTAGATATCTTGAATTATGAATTGTGAGAGATTTTAAGCTTGTAGTGATATAAGGATAATGTTGATTCATTTATGTGCATTACTATGATATGATGTAAGGTGTTGATCTCACTAACAGAGATGTATTGAAAGGTTATTCTCATACAATTTCTAATGATCTATGATGATGATGTTTATATAAGGGATAGAACCTATTACCTAAACTAAGTTTTGATAATAATGGATGAATTAAAGACATTTCAAAAGGGTTAGCTTAGTACTGACAGAACTTGACATTGGGAGGTGTTGACTTTCCATAGAGGAAGATTCACCCTATAGTTTCACATGAGGTGTTGACACCCCTATGATGGATACTCACCCTATGGATTTTCATGAGAGGAGGCTCTAATTTCCAAGTGGATTGTAGAGAGTTAATATCTATCTCTTAGTTCCTTAAACTATGTTGCCCCCATAGATATACTAGATAGTGGATCCATCTAGAATGCTGCATTTATGTTTGGTTCTACTTTGCCTTGTAGACCACCTTCCATTGTTGTAAAATTTAACAACACCAAATAACACACTTATCTCTTGTGGTCGATGTCGGTTAAGACAATTTTTCCCTAAACTAAAATAAAGTATAAAAGTACAAACCAACTAGGGTAACTCAAGAGGTTTGACTTAGCCTAGGTAGGGGTATGGGACTCTACCTAGGCCTTGCACTAGTTTTACTCGAGGGAAGACTTAGGAGGTTGTTCTTAGGAATTTATATGCTTATGAATGTAAATGATGATAATGTGATGATATTACATGTAAATGACACAATGTGATGTTGGTTACTCAAATGAACATATTTTTGGTCTCTATTATTAAAGTTGATGTTATACGCTCTTAATGATATGATCTATGAAGTTTTACATTGGTTATGGTTATAGTTAGTTTTATTTTATTAAGTAAAGTTATTGGGGCTTTTCTTGACTATTGCACAAATGGAATTAATGAGGGTCATGAGTAATGATCTTGCTTTGGTTATGTTATTATTAACTATTGTTCATGCTTATAATGTTATGACTTGATGATAGAGTTTTATTTGATTATGGGTTCAAGTATGTTGATATGTATGTGACTTAATTTGACTTAAGGTAGCTTTTCTTGTATAATACATGGTATTTACTTGATGAATGTACATCAATGAAGTGAATTGATTCTTGAATGTTCATAAGGTTTTCCGAATGTAAAATACCATGTTTTAATGAAATGCCCTTTTTAGTATTATTGGGTATTATATGTGCATATGGTCTCATACGTAGTATATTTGATGTGCTAACAGCATTTCGAGATGACTTTGAAGAAGAGTTGGAATTCTCAATCATCCAAGTTGGGTAGGTCCTCACTTTCCAAGGGAAACGCCACTATCAAGCTAATGATGTTGTTTTAGTTTTAAGACATATATGTCCTTTCCTTTTCATTTGAGTACTAAAGATTGTATATCCTATATGTGTCTTTATTACGTCGATGTTTCGGATATGCCCAATTGATATACTCTTGTCTTAGATAATTTTGAGATGAGAAATTCTTTTAAGACTATTTTATATCTTATATATCTATGTGCAATAAAAGTAGAAGACTATGTAATGTCTTATACAAAGGGTCTATGTATACTCGATATGAATATATTACGTGTATGCGAGAGGTCTATGTAAACCTCATGAGAGATAGAAAAGTTTATTTATTTTCTGCATTTTTAAACTATGAATGTAATGATGTAAACCAGGAGGCTATTCTTAGTCCACAAATAGGACAACGACGCCGGTTAGGTCTAGAGGGTGCTCCCCGGATGTGACAAACTTAGTACTAGAGGATGAGGTTGAATATTGTTGGAGTAGATGTCTCTTTCAACCATGTTTATACATATTCTTACTCATAATTGTGAAGTGCGTCAAACTTATGAATAGAAAACTATATGATGCTTACAAAACTCTTTTTTTTTGAAATCCATTATTGTGCCTCGAGAGTCTTCGACTCTATGTACTCTTAGCATCAAAAACTTTTATTATGATTTATTCAATAAATACTCAAAGGAAAGCGACACGAAAACTTGATGAAGAGATTTTCAATGCGGGAGTTCCTCCCCATGGTGATCAAGTCCCTCCTCTTGAAGAACCAAGCTCCAGTCAATACTCCATCTTTGACGATTGGTGACATAAGGGCTGCCTTTCTCAAAATGTCCAAATCCATTGCTGTACAAGCACAAGCCATTACCACTCAAGCCCAAGCCATGACGACCAAAGCTAATCCGGAGGTAGTACCCCGAGAAAACCAACATGTTGGCACCATGGCCTTCCGATTGATAGATTTCATTAGGATTAATCCCCCTACTTTATATGAATCCAAAGTTGAGGAAGACACCCAAGATTTCATTGATGAAATCTACAAGATTTTATATTCTATGGGGTTTACTACTAGTGAGAAAGATGAGTTAGCCACTTACCAACTCAAAGATGCGGTCCAAACATGGTACATCCAATGGAGAGACATTAAGCCTTTAAGGGGTGGACCGGTGACATGGGAGATTTTCAAGAAGGCATTTCTTGATAGGTTCTTTCCTAGAGAGAAGAGGGGAGAAAAAATGGAAGAATTCATTAACCTTCGTTGAGGAGGTATGAGTGTACTTGACTACTCTTTTAAATTCACTAAATTGTCAATGTATGATCGAGACTAAATGAGTTGCTTTATGACGGGAGTGTCGGATGACTTAAAAGAAGAATGTCATTCGTCTATGCTACAAGATAATATGAACATTTATCGTCTCATGGTTCATTATCAACAAGTGGATGACACAAGGGTTAAGAGAAAGAGTAGATAGGCTCAAAGGGTAAGGTCTTTTGATGATGGAGCTTCAAAGGGTTGATATCCATGACAATCCTAGGCTCAAGAAGAGGTTTTATAATCAAGTTCCTTTGAATTTCCCCAAGACTCGTGATGATGGGGTGTCTAACCCAAGTCTCAAAAAAGAAGAGGTACTACTTCACCAAACAAAAAGCCTACTTGTGCCGAGTGAGGAAAAGGTAATCTACCTGAATGATTATTTGGAACAGGCAATTGTTTTAGTTGAGGAAAAAGTGGGCACAAAGTTTGATATTTCCGAAATTTGAAGGGGCCCAAAAAGGTAGGTACTCAAGCTCAAGCAAGTGGTACTAATATTGATGCTTTTAAGAAGAACCTCTTCTATGATATTCTCTCTAGACATGAGCAAGAGACTTCTCCATATGTGGTGATTCGTATGTTGAATGTATTTTCCATTGATGTATATGCTTTACTTAATCCCGGTGCTACCTGTCAATTGTTACTCCTCGAGTAGCTAAAAAGTTTGACATTTTGCTCGATCTCTTGAATGAACATTTTATGGTGACTACCCCGTGGGTGAGTCAGTTTTTATAAGTGAGTATACAAAATTTTCCTATAATGTTTCCCAATAGAGTTACACATGTTGAGTTAGTAGAACTTGATATGGTTGATTTTGATGTCATTTTGGGTATGGATTGGTTGCACGCTTCTATAGATTGAAGAACGAGGGTGGTGAAACTTAACTTTCCAAATGAGCCCACTTTAGAGTGAAAAGAGGGATATTCTATTCCTAGAAGTCAAATAAAACTTGTTCAAAAGCATGCTAAATGATATCTAAGGGGTGTTTATATCACATTGTAAGAGTCAAAGATTTAGACTCCGAAATTCCTTCCATTGAGGCAGTTCATATAGTGAGGTAATTCAAGGAGGTCTTTCCTAATGACCTTCCCAATATCCCCCCCAAACAAAAAAATGATTTTGGTATCGACTTTCTACTGAATACAAATCCCATTTCAATTCCTCCTTATTGGATGGTTCCGCACTAATTAAAAGAGTTAAAGGCTCAACTCAAGGAATTACTAGACAAGGGCTTTATTCAGCATAGTATTTCTCCATGTGTTGCTCCGATATAGTTTGTGAAGAAGAATGATGGTTCCCTTAAAATATATATCGATTAATGTCAACTCAATAAAGTCACAATCAAGAATAAGTATCTTCTCCCTCGAATTGATGATTTCTTTGATCAACTCCCAGGTGCGAGTTACTTTTCCAAGATTGACTTGAGATAGGATACCACCAAATTAGGGTTAGAGGAATATATATTCCCAATATGGCATTTAAACAAGATATGGTCATTATAAGTTAGTAATGTCCTTTGGTCTCAATAATGCTCGGGCAGAGTTTATGCACCTAATGAATAGGGTGTTTTGGAGTTACCTAATTTCAGTTGTCATTGTCCATATTGATGAAATCTTGGTATATTTGATGAATAAGGGTGAACATATGAACCATTTGAGGGTGGTGTTACAAGTATTTAAGGAATATCAATTGTTTGCCATGTATAGCAAATGTGAGTATTCGTTGAGGTTGGTAGCATTTTTTGGTCATATCATCTCTATTGAATGGGTAGAGGTTTATCCAAGGAAGACTTAACCGGTGGAAAATTTGCCTAGACCTTTGGATCCTACGGACATTAGGAATTCCTTAGGACTATCCGGTCATTATAGAAGGATTATCGACGAGTTTGCTTCCCTTGATTTCCCCTTAAAAACCTTGACACAAAGATTGTGAAATTTTAGTGGTTGGAGGAATGTGAAAAGAGCTTTCAAATGTTGAAGGATAGGCTTACTTCCGCTACGGTATTGACCCTACTGGAGGGTATAAAGGGTTTTGTGCTTTATTGTGATGCATCATGAGTCGGGTTGGGGTGTATGCTGATGCAACATGGAAAAGTCATAGCCCATGATAATAGGCAACTCAAAATTCATTAGAAGAATTATCCGACTCATGAACTTGAGTTAGCAGTCATGGTATTTGCCTATAAAATATGGAGGCATTATCCCTATGGGTTTCATCTTGATGTGTATACAAACCACAAAAGTCTCCAATATATATTCACTTAAAAGGAGGTAAATCTCCGACAAACAAGATGGTTAGAGTTGTTGAAAGATTCTGACATGAGTGTTATTTATCACCCCGACAAGGCTAATGTGGTAGAGGATGATCTAAGTCGTTTGTGCATGGAAAGTGTATCTCATGTGGAAGAAGTCAAGAGAAACCTAGAGACAGATGTTCATTGGTTGGCTCGTTTAGAGGTTCAAATTGAAGATTGTCCAAATGGTGATACATCATAACTCTGAGACGTATTTTGTAGATGAGGTGAAGTGTAAGCTACACCTTGATCCATTATTGATGGAGTTAAAAGAATCAGTTCTTAAAAAGATAAATGAATCATTCTCCCAAGGGGGGATGGTGTTTTTAGGTATCACGGAAGATTGTGTGTGCATAATATAGGTGGTTTGAAGAGTAGGATCCTTGAGGGAGCTCATGCAACTCATTATTCTATTCATCCGGGTTCTATAAAAATGTACCATGATCATAGAGAGGTATTTTTGTTTGATGGTCCAAAAAGGGATACTGCGGAGTTTGTTGCAAAGTGTCCCAATTGTAAACAAGTGAAGGCCGAGCACCAAAATCCAAGTGGTATACTACAAGAAATATATCCAAATTCTTACTTAGAAGTGGGAAGATTTCAACATGGATTTTGTAGTAGGTTTGCCTCGAACTCAAAAGCAATATGACTCTATATGTGTAATAATGTATAGGATGACCAAATCCACTCACTTTATTCCCCTTATGTCAACTTATTTGGCAGAAGATTATGAAAGAATCTAGATTGACAAGATAGTGAGTCTTCATGGGAACTCTTGGTCCATCATATCGGATAGAGGTGCTCAATTTATATCTAGGTTTTGGAGATTATTTCAAAAAGGTTTGGGTACTCAAGCGATATTAAGCACCAATTTTCATTATCAAATGGATGGTCAAGAGGAACGAACTATTCAAAATTTTGAAGATATGCGTAGAGCTTATATCATTGACATTAAATGAAATTGGGATGAGCATTTGCCTTTAGTTTAGTTCTCATAAAATAATAGTTTACATTCATCCATATATATGGCTCCTTATGAAGACTTGTATGGTAGGAGGTGTAGGTCTCTTAATGGGTTGTTTGAGGTCAAAGAGTCTTTGATTTTTGATCCCCATTTCACTTATAAGACTTGGGAGAAAGTTCATATCATAAAGAACGAATTGAAAAAATGCTATAGTCGGCAAAAGTCTTATGACAATCATAGGACAAGAAATTTTGAAATTGAAAAAGGTGATAAAGTGTACTTGAAAATTTTGTCTATCAAATGGGTGGTAAGGTTTGGCAAGAAAGGGAAGTTGAGTCTTCGTTATGTGGGTCCCTATTAATTTTCGCGAATGTTTGGTAAGGTTGTCTATAAGTTGAAACTCCCTAGTGAACTATCATCGGTTCATCAGGTTTTCCATGTTTCTATGCTTAAGAAGTGTAATGGTTATCACGAGTCTATTATTCCTATTGAGTTTTTTTATGTGAAGGATAACCTCTTCTAAGAGGAGGTTCCGGTTGAAGTCATTGTTTTGGCAACTTGGGTGGCCGAGGCCGACATGATGTCTCTTTATCCTTATCTCTTTCTTAATGAAGGTTAGTTGTTCTTATTAATAATTAAAATTATAACTTATTTGAAATTTCTTTGATTTTTGGTGATGTTTTGAAAAATGTGCATTTTATGGGGTCAATACAGTGTAGTTATAGTGAAGTGTGCTTTTGACTTGAAAATTTGCAAATATTCTTATTTTGAGATATGTTGTGCATTTCTATATGGTGAGTCTTAATGAAAGGATGTTGAGCTTGTTGGTAAGTTGAGTTTTGGCATAGTTGACTCATATATAGTATGTTGAGCTTATGTTGTTGTCAGAAGGAAATTCCTCATAGTTTGATGTTGAGCTTTATGTGTAGTAATTAAAGTCTTGATATGTGTAAATGCCATAATTGAAATCTTAATTCATGTTATAATGTATAGTTGTTTGTTGGGCTTTCTGTCTTCAGTCAATCCCTTCATTTCAAAAGATTCTAGTGTCATTCAGGGACGAATGTTCCTAAGGGGAGGATAATGTAACACTTCAAAAGTCTATGACGTGTTCTAGAGCCTAACATAGGTGTAAAAAAAGTTAAAACACTTTATTAAGGTCAATTTTATTGTATATAAGTCATTTAGGAGGTTTGTAAAGCAAAACGTCAAACAACGTTCATGACATTCGGAAACTACCTAATAAGGTGCCAGCGTATCTTAGCCTATTTTACTAAGTTTTTGGATTTGAAATATGATAAAATTTTGTTGAAGGGTGTATCACGTATTATATTTATTTCATATTCGAAAAGTTTGGGTACGACTCCCCAAGTACAAACTAAGGTCCCTTGAAAAGGAACCTTGGAAAAGTGGATAAAAGTTGTCAATAGACAGTGTCACCAACGAATGCCACCAAAGGGCTGTTGGGGAATTGACGGGGTTTCATTGATTCTATAGATGGTCACTTACACAAATCCATGGAAGTCCTTTCTTGACATGTCTCTGACCAAAACGGCGAGTGTGCATCACTAAAGTGAAAAGTGCCCAGCGTTTGACAAACAGACCATTTGTCGTGGTCTCATCTGTCATGCGACTGTTTTGCTGCACGTTTTTAAATGGGTTATATTAATTAATTAGATGGTTAGTTAATTATTTAAGGGTTTAGTGAAGTCTAATTAAGTGGGTTAAAGACCTATTTACAGACCCTAAGCTAATTAAACTAACCTTATCCACATAAATTCCAAAACACAAACTCTCTTCCTTCTCTCTTCTTTCCCTCTCCCAAGTTCAAGAACACCATATAAGTCAAGGTTAAATTGGGTTCTAGGGATGAAATCACGAAAGTTTCTCCATCAATCTTCATCAAATATTAAGGCATGAGATTCTTTTCACCTTTGGGATCTCTTTCCCTAAAGAGATTTTTCAAATTGATTTCAAAATATGAGTTTTCATGTGGTTTTTTTTAATCTCAAAATTGATATTTTAATAGGAATTTTTATGATATATTTTGATTTTATTGATTATATTATGCTGAATTATGACTATTTTACAATAATCATTGAAAAATTGACCTAGTTTGTCGAAGATTACCTTTTCCCCTTAACCCTAGGTTGTGATCTTGAGTTGACTTGTGTAGTGTTGGTTCAATTGACATGGTTATTTGTTGAATTACTATACTACGCTTATATGATGACCATTTATGGATGATTTGAGAGTGTTTGATAATAAGACCATGTTGATAGATTTGGAAGAGAAAGAGGTAAGGTCGTGTGATCGTGAAATCCTAATTATGTTGTGATGACTTATACCTTGTGATGTTGATTCAATTGAAGTGTGTATGTTGTGATTTTATTGACTGGGATGGTATGATATTGGTATTCAAATATCTTCCCGTATGAATTATGAGATCATGTTAAGCTTAAAATTATACAAGGATGGTGTTTATTCATTTATATGAATTACTATGATATGATGTAAGGTGTTGATCTCACTAAGAGGGATGTATTGAAAGATGATTCTCATACAATTCCTAATGAGATATGATGATGATGTTTATATAAGGTATAGACCCTATGACAAAAACTACGTTTTGATAATAATGGATGAATTAAAGACATTTCAAAAGAGGCGTTAGCTTAGCACCGAAAGAACTCGACATTGGGAGGTGTTGACTTTTCATAGAGGAAGATTAACCCTATAATTCCACATGATGTGTTGACTCCCCTATGAGGGATACTCACCCTATGGATTCTCTTTGGAGGAGGCTCCAATTTCCAAGTGGCATGTAGAGGGTTAATACCTATCTCTTAGTTCCTTAAACTATGTTGCCCCTATAGGAAGACTAGCTAATGGATCAACCTAGAAAGTTACGTTTATTTTTTGTTCTACTTTAGCCTTTATACAACCTTCCATTGGTGTAAGCTTTTACAACACCGGATGTCACACTTAGCTCTTGTGTTTATGTCGGTTAAGGTAAGTGTTCCCTAAAATAAAATGAAGTAAAGAAGTACAAATCAACTAGGATAACTCAAGAGGTTTTACTTAGCCTAAGTAGGGGTATGGGACTCTACCAAGGCCTTGAACTAGTTTGCCTTGAGGGAAACCTTAGTAGGTTTTTATGAACATGTATTTGGTCTGTATTGCTAAATTATGATGTTATGTACTCTTAATAACATGAAATGTGAAGTTTGACATTGGTTATGGTTCTAGTTAGGTTTACTTTATTAAGTGAGGTTTTGGGGTTTTCTTGATCATTGCACAAGTGGTCTTAATGATGGTAATGAGAAATGGTCTTGCTTTGGTTATGTTGTAATGAACTCTTGTTCATGCTTGTGATGTTATGACTTGATAATAAAATTGTATTTGATTATGGGTTAAAATTGTTGATATGCATGTGACTTGATTTGACTTAAGGTGGTTTGGTAATATATAGTACGTGGTATTGACTTGATAAACATGCATTAATTACTTATATTGGTTCTTCAATATGCATAAGATTTTCCAAATGTAAAATAATATGTTTTAATGAAATGTCCATTTTTAGTATGATTTGATATTATATGTGCATATGGTCTCATACTTAGCATATGTGATGTGATAACCCCATTTTTTCCATTTTCCCCAACATTTTAGGTTCCGATTGTTGAAGGGTTTCAGAGACGACTTTGACGAAAACTTGGAATTCTCAATCATCCAAATTGGGTAGGTTCTCACTAATTGAGGGCAATGTCACTATTAAGCTAATGATGTGTTTTAGTTTTAAGTCTTCTATATTCTTTTCTTTTCGTTTTAGTACTAAAGATTGTATAGCCTATATGTGGATTTATCACATTGTTGTATGGGATATGCCCAGTTGATATACTTTTGCTTTCGATGGTTATGAGATGAGACACTCTTTTAAGACTATGTTATATATTATATATCTATGTTCTATAAAAGTGGAAGTCTATGTAATCTTCTTCTGCAAAGTGTCTATGTATAATTGATATGAATATATTACGTGTATGCGAGATGTCTATGTAAACCTATTGATAGATATTTTTTTTCTTCCAAATTTTAACCTATGAATGTAATTATGTAAAATAAGAGTCTAGTCTTAGTCCTCAAAAAGGACGACAACTGTTATTACGTCTAAAGTGTTCTCCCAGGATGTGACACTACGTATCCATTGAGATAGGAATCAGGTCAAACCTAGTTCTCCTTCAAAGGTTAAAAATAATAAGAAATTTACTAAGACATTGATCGAGACCGACATAGGCCACATACATGTCTCATTCTTGACAATTTAGGTCGAATATATTTTAAATACAAAGAGAAATATGGAAAATATATAATGGGGTGACCGAAGCTGACATAGGTCGCCTACGTACCTCATTCTTGAGAATTCACGTCAGACGTAATTCATTTACAAGAAATAATTTTCTAACTATAAAACATAAGATTATTTTAAAACAACAATGTGATTACAAGGGCAGAAATAAATAACACTCTAAATCTTCAAATATTGCAGTTTTTGATATCATTTGAGTTGATTGACAACTTGAAATGAATATAAGTGTTCCACCACGACTTGTGATCAAACAAGTGTATTCGAGGTATTTTTATAGTAAACCTGTTGAGTTCTCTTTTCTGAGCTTCTCTTTAATGGACCCTGATTCTAACATTTTTGACATATTCATCCTTTTGTAGATTTACAATCTTTCTCTCATCCAGATTTGAATTACCTTGAGTCTTGGATTGTTTTAAATCATTGAATATGCGTTTGAATATTATGATTTCCTCGTCATACTCTTTAAACTCATCTTCATATAACTCATAATGTTCCTTTATCTTGTGACATGACGTGATATTGACAAGATTTAAAAAATTATATATTTTGCTTTGCTGAAACAAAACCAAAGACAGTTAGATAACAAAACTAAAACAAGTGAATTAAATTTTGCAATAGGAGAGGCCTTCATTGAAAGTAATGAAGTACGGACTTTGGCCATGACCATGGGTCATTTTGCCTTTTTTCAAAAAATTACAAGGGAAATTAAAACATAATTAAGTAAAATGACACAAAAGGTGGGTTTCGAGCCTCATTTGAATTATCACCGATTTTGAAAACAACATAAAATTCAACTATTGTATATCAAGTTATGCAAGAGATAAAGAGCAAAGTGGAATTCAAATTAAGAACTTGCTTTATCGGCTTTGCATTTCATATTCCTGATGTCTCGATCATCTTCTTAGGCGCAAAATTAACCTGCTTCAAAAAGATCCCCAATTCCTTCTCCAAGAATGTCATCTTTTGTCTATTCCTCTACCACAAAGGACTGACATAAATGAGGCAAAGACTTGGTGGATTCTTTTCTTGTTTTGGCTATCTTTTGACACAGAAGCAAAAAACTTGATAGGATGTCATGCTCATAAAATTGTGTTTCTCAATTATGCTCAAGGGAGCTACAACTTTCTCAAGGTTGTCCGTACCAACCGGAACTATCACCTTTACTATGCACCACTCATCCTCCCTCTCTATTATATTAATATTGATGCCTCCATAGTTAAAACAAGTATTACTATTGATGTTAGGTACACCAATTTTGACCACATTTTGGTCGATCAAGTCTTGGATCTTGTATTTTAAATTGAAATAGTCTTCAATATTATGTCAAACACTGTTGGAATGATATGCATACATTCAATCGTCTCGGTAAAATTTAAAGGTATTATCAACATGCTTGGGCCAAAATGGATGAATAATATCTTCTACACTCAATTAATCAAATAACTTCGTTCGACTTTCAATTAGTGGCAAAAAAATTCCGAGTAGGTTTCTTCTCGAATATCAGACGAGGAGGATCATAATGACCTTGTTTAGGCTTAGGGATTTGATGATAACTTGGGTTTTTTGACAAGGAGGTGCTTGAGACTTTGGTTCAATCATGTTAAAAGTGAGTCCTCCACAATTCGACAATGAATTACCATTGGCATTGGTAGTGATAGTTTGAAGAGTGACAATTCTTTTATCAAAGAAGTCTCTGACTTTTATGCTTTAAATTGATGCAATCCTCAGTGGTATGTCCAACACCCCTGAATGGCAAGAACAATGGAGATTAGGTATGTAAAGTCTGGAATTGACATTGATATTTTTCAAATTAATTGTTCGTATAAGACCATCCACATTTAATATCTAAAAAAGGTGGGTTCGACTTTAAACCACAGGAGTAAAGACTCGAGATTTCACAAATTTCTGTCTGGAAAGATTATAACCATTTCGTGATAACTTTGATAATTGTGGCGACTAGGTGCTGGTGTTTGAAATTTTTTATATTATGTGGCTTAGTAGCTATGAGTGGAATTTAGGTAATTTGGTAATGCAACTTGGTAACTTGATTGAGAAATTGTGTAATTTGGCAACGGAGCTTGGTAATTTTGATAATTTAATGGTTGATATTGAAAACTTGATCGCATGGGGTAAGGTTTTTGTGGAGCTAAATGATAGGTTTTGGATGGTAATGGCTTTCAAACTTTGAGACCAACATGTCTCTTTGATTTTTCGCTCGCTTCAAATAAGATAGAAGAAAAGTCTTCCATTTTACTCCTTAATGGTCCTAGGGATTCATCTTAGGTTGTCATTCAAATGAGTTTTTGGTCCAAACACCATCTTGAATAACGTCACCAATTTTAACTATCTCACTGAACTGTCCTCCTATAATTAGTAACATTCTATTGTAGCACTCTAGCTCTTGAATTCTCACGAAGACTTCAATAATTTGTTTCTCGATCATGGGAGGCCTTACCCTTGTAGACTTTCGTCTCCAACCGTAGGCATACTCTCAATAATTTTCATTAGAATTCTATTTGATTCTCTCCAAAGGGTTTTGAGCAGGAATGAATTCTACATTTTAATCAAACTTTTCAATGAAGTCTCTAGCCAAAACATTCCAACTTGGCCACTGTTTGATCTTCTTAGGAATAAACCATTTCAATGCTTCTCTTTTTAGACTTCGACTAAATAGTCGCATCAGAAAAACCGTATCTTTTCCAGCTCCAATGAGTTAATCACAATAAGCCCTATAATGAGTCAAAGAATTTTCAAATCCACCAAGTGTATCAAACTTTTGTACTTTAAAACCTTAAGGAAGCTTCAAATGTGGATGATGATAAAAATCTTCGTAATTAAGTCCCATAATGTCTAAAATGTATTACATATTCTTCATTACATTCATAACTTCCTTTCTAATGTATTGCAAGTCCTTCATTACATTCATAACTTCTTTTCTAATTCTTTTCTCAACCTTTCCTTATATGACCTTCCACTCCTTCTCCTTCTGCTCATTATGATTAGGTTCAAAATGTGTAGAAGATGAAGGTGTGATTCTGATGATATTGGTAGATGAAATATGGTTTTCAGAGGTATGGGTTGAGTAGTAGATGTATTTTTTTCAATTTGACTAGGAATTTGATGATTGAGAGGAAAATTCTGTAGAATATTGGTATCTGGATTTTGGGAAGTAGGTGACTTTTGGTGTAAGAAACTAGCATGATGTGGGTTAGGGGTGGTTAGGTCAATGACAGTAGGATTTGGATAACAAGTAGGAAAGAGTAGAGGCCTTTCGTTTTCTCAAGTAGGAATGTGACTATAATAGCTAGATTCATCAATTGTCGAGTCTTATCCATTTCATCCCTCATTTCAGCAATTTGTTCGAATAAATATGTAATCAACTTTATTTGTCCAGCAATTATAGGATCATTCACAATAATTTCATTCAAATAAGTATTCTCAACATTTCAACCACATTTTATTTGATTTTTGAAAAAAAAACATTGCTTGGTTCGAACCCCTGACACCGTAGTTTGTAGCAACGTGTGAAGGAATTTTTGGGGTCTTTGGAGTTGGTGAAGTATGGATGTTCAACCATTCTCTCAACACAGATCAGTTTTTGAGTATTTGAAAAAGAAAAAAAGCTCAAAAGCAAATGTGTTAGTCTGAGTTCAGAATACATAATACAAATAGAGAGCATGTAAACATAAAAAAAGTTGCTTTGTTTGAGGACATGCCGACCCAATAGTAAACGAAAAACTGACTTTTGGAACAGGCAGACATTTGCTTGTTTTTATTTTGGGGCTGTCTCAGAATTGTTGAATCACGTCGAGCTAAGGTCTTCCTGCTACATCTTTTGACATCCGCTGATCTCGACTTTATATTTTCTTGTTGAATGAAGGGGAGAATAAATTTTTTGAAAGATATGAGCTGAGCCTTGGAACGCTTCCTACATATCTCACAAAGAGAATTCAGGCCCTACGTAGTTCAGTACAAAAGGAGTAATTATTTTTATTTATTCGATATCAAACAATTACAAGAAAATTGAAAAAAAAACAATAAAGCTTCTAAAGATAAAGGTGACTCCGTTTTAGCCATTTTTATCCTCGTTGCTACATCAGCCACGGGGAGAAAACTCGACTCGAATCTTTCCCATGTTGACAAGGGCTTCCAAGTCATAACAAAACCTGATGAACATTCTGATACTGTGATATATAGCATCATGATAAGCACAAGGTTTCCAGATTTCTATCCCAATGGGATCGAGTGCTTCATCATCATCTTGGATAGAGGATAAGACCACTTTCTGAACCAAATCATTATATATTTCTAGCAATGTCTTCCTGAACGAAGTAAAATAGTGATAATAAACCTGGGTGTGCTTAGTGACTAGCTCAATGGCTTCTTGCTGGTCATAGGTTAGGACGGTGTTCCAACCCCACATATGTGGGATTTTCCCAGTGTTGATCAGATTACAAGTTCTTGCCTTAAGCTGCGCACATTCACCTATATTGTATCATCGTGGGTTTGGGTGGAAAGCACACATCTTCCAACGGTTTTCATGCCCAAATCGTTAAGTTATCCCATCATGAGACTTCAACTTAAAATGCTCGTACGAAAGAGACCATGTCATAACTCTTGCTCCCATGCAATGTGTCAGCTCATAATCTAGGACAGTGATCCATTTATCTCCTACTTTTAGACGTCCCAGGAAAAGACGCATGTGATGATTTCCTTATCGATATCTTCCCTTGTCTTTCAAGGGTGAGGGTCTTCAGGACTGCTATTAGCTTCTTGATTGAAGACAAAGAGTTTCCTATGTATTTTTTGACGCCTCATAGTTATTACTTTTCTATCTTTGTCAACGACAAAATTTCTTGCCATGTTAGCTTCCATGTGCTCATCTAGTGTCGTAGTTGCAGCTCTGACGATTGTTGTGGTGATTTCGACTTGGAGTCCTCTTTCTTTGATTTCTTGAATCTCCTATGTAATTTGTTGCATTCACTTTTCCAATTCCTCTATTGTAGTCTCCTCCTCGACATTCTTACCCTTTTCCATTGTGGTGAATTTCCCTTTCCTGAAATTATAGAGTGACGTTTTGGATTTCACTATTAGGAATTTGCTTTTTTGGTTGAAAAACGTAAGACTTGGAAATTTTGGTCGGACATTTGTAATACTTACTTGCATATACTTTTTTGTAAATTTTGGACAAGAGTGGGTTAACAATATCCTCATTCAAAGCAACACATCACATAAACAGTTAAAGCAAACAAGTATACAAATAAATATGGCGTCCTAAAATGCTTGTGACCCTTTTGCGTCAAGGGTGGGTCTAACGATTTGATGGATACATACGTCATTTTAAAAATTCCATTGCCCTAAAAATTCAAAATTATACAAGTCTTACCAATAAACCTAATGAGGGTACATATTAGGGAAAATGGATACAAATAATACGTTCTATGAAGGGGTATGACCCAAAACTATGTCTCCGTGGAAGGTCCTTCAAACTTGACTTCTTCTAACCTATGAATGCCAACACCTTTGGAATGGAGTAGTGAGTTGTAAAACTATTTCTTCTACAAAAGTATGGATATAATACACTCCTTACCCTAAATACAGTGACCCTTCATATTACATATATATAAACAAATAATTATGGTCGCTTGTTCAGGCCGTGGGCCCTTTTAGACTCAAGGTGATCTCTGTAATGGGCTCAACACACCTTGGGTGTTGGGTAATCTTAGGATAATGCTTATATTTTTATTTGGTTTCACTCTATATTATGTTTACTAGAAACGGTTGAGAAATGACAGTTACCCAAGTCAGATGAACAAAGGTGTGAAGCTAATACACGATGTTGCATGACAGCAAGCCAAGTAGTCGTATATGACATCCAAACATTAGACTTATTTTTTTCTGGAGGAAGTCATTGTAAACCACATAACAACCTTTGTTCTTATGCAAACAATTTGCCGTTTGGAAAAATCGATGTCATGAAAGTGCAAAAATTTAATAATACAACAAAGATAGAAACTTTCCACATTTTGTAAACACCCCCTTTACTCTTAGATTTGGACGCATTCCGAAAAAGTAAAAAGGGATGGACGTATATGGTGCATCTCATGTCCTTGATGTGCCATGCAGCGCCATCTCTAAGCTGTAACAACAAATCTTGTGGTTTCCTGCTCTAAAAAGTTACGCAGATATAACATCCCGAAACCACACCCTAGAAGATATGACATTCTCGCAACGCAGCCGGCGCACTTGACCTCTCGGAGGTTTTATACAAGTTCTTACCTATCGTTCATCGCATATAAATAGTGAAAACTACTGTGGAATTACAACTTTTCACAAAATATTTCATAGTCTTTTAAATCTCTTTCATATAAAATCATACGAAATAGTAAGCCTCAATCTCAGCAAACATAGACACAAGAATACTTGGGGCACGACCCATAGTTTAAAATATGGAAATATTTAGTCTATTAAAATGTTTTGAAATAAAAGACATAAAAAGACATCCATATATGCCCTCGGGTCAATTGAGGACATACTTCAATTTCACTTGAATGATGATACGATCCAAGTCTTGCTTACCAAATGCTCCTCACCTACCAGCCACTATAGAGTTAGATAAAAGCATGGAATTAGTACAACCACATGTGCTAAGTATGTCATTATGCATAAAATCATGAAAATAAATATTCATTTGAAATATGGATCTTTCCGTTTAAAAATCATATCATAATCGTAATAATAACGTTTATAACGTTAGAAACACATAATGAAACACTTTAAACAATTTATCATATTTTTTGAAGCACTTTACCGTAGCTTCACTTCACTGTACAGTAAAGCTCTTCAATATTACAGTGAAGTTACTTACCTTCACCTAAGACATCATCTAATATGAACTTACCTAACTACAAGTTATCCTAAGACTATCTTAAATTGTACAAAGAGAGATCGCCCATACACCATTTCTAAGCATGCCTAAATGATCGTCAACACTACTCATAGTGAGACAAATACACACTTACAAGATACTAAACATATGAACATGATATTTCCTCTACCAAAGGTGATTCTAAGTCTCATTTAAGTGAGTTGTGAAGCGACCTCCCATACAATCCCTTACTCACACACTTAGAGATCCTATAAACTACTTAAGATAGAATCATTCTCACTTAATACATCAACAAATAGGTAATATAACATTATCTTTCCAAGTCTATCAAAAGACTTATTTAACTAAATCAAGAAGATAACATCCATGATCGACCTCTTAAAGACTACCTAAATAATCCTTAAGAATACCTAAGTCTTAGATCAGATCAATAAAATCAACATCTTCCCTAACTAGAGTCATTCATAAGATCTGTCTAGGTAAGATAAGATGTGACCATTCCTATGCCCCATTCACACCTTAACTAGAAAACCGTGAAATACTCTAGATAAGTACTTATTCATTTAATATACTTACTTTATTAATTTAAGTCATTGATCTCATTAGTTCTATAAATACTCATTCATCACTTAAGGACATTCAAGTAGAGTCTTGGACAAGACCTAGGGACTCAAACTAATAGCTTCAAAGCCTATTGTGCAATGTCTAGTTAGCATCCCATACCCCCTCCTAAGATTCATAGAACTTCTCTAATTCTAGTAGGTATCCCAAATGATGAGAATAGGCAATAACCGATATAGACCATGATAGTGAAGCATGGAATCCAGAATTCTATCCTACTCCTATGAGGGTGTTTTACTTGCCAATGGTAGAACTTTGACACATCCCATGGAGGCACATGGTTAAGGAATATGAAGGGAGTGCTTTATAATATAGTCTCGTTCTTTAGCTATACCTACTTCCCTTACCATACTCACTCGGTGCTAGAATTTGTTCTCATAGAGTAATTTACATTAAATGTTCATATAAAGGGGTTCCAAATCAAGTTCATAACCCAATCACATTTACACTACAAAACAAAATGTCCAATAGAGTTACCTTACAATGGAGACAAGAAGCTCAGAATGACTTCCTTAAGGTTTGATGTGATGCCGTTCTAGTCAATTGAACTTAAGTTTATCATTCCTTTCCTTTAAGGACACCATTACGACTTTCGACTTCAACATCCATAAACTTACCACTAGGTTCAAGGTTTTACATTAAGGACCCTCTTAACATAATTTAAGTTCTCATTTCATATATACATACAATACTAAGAGGCTTTAGCATCCTAAGTCAAGACATCTCATATTAACATTAATACATGCATCAAGTAAGGGACACAAGTCAACCATGACAAAATAACACATGCTTTACTTTAACCAAAAATAATATCATTCTATAGAAATAACACTTATCATCTTTAATTCATCCTATACACAACCATATCATCATCAATATTACCATCATAGACTCACATAGTCAAATAGGATCAACCATGCATCAACCCTAAAACTATATACATAAAGACATAGTCATAATCTAACATGATCATCTAAATAGCATAAATAGAAGAACACATATACTTTCACATTACTTATCATGTAGATAGACATTATCCAACTTCACATAATCATCAAAATATTTCAAGAAGTTGCAAACAATGCCATGAGGATCATATTACTTAAAATAACGTTGACAAGGCCAAATTAATTGCAAGTAAAGCATATAACACCGCCACCATATGTGGACCATACCAATCAAAACACAATTTAATCTAATTAACATAAAATAAAGGGAATTAGGGCAGTGTTCCACCACTCAATTCCCAACACTTCAATCCAGTGCTAAGCCATCCAATTCAATATCATAAGGCCCTTACCCATGGTCATAATCAATAATTCAACATAGAAACTATGATAATCAATGAAACTAGGTCTATTAAATATATATTAATCAATATAAGACAACCTATATAACAATTCAATACAATTATTACATCAATCAATAGCCCATAGAAAACTACACTAGAATTCATAAGCATTAGATCAATATCAAGTAACCCATAAACTAGTCAAAAACTAGGGCTCATCAATTACATGGATTAATAGGTTAATGGATTTGAAATATTCAAATTAATAAAAATTCAATTAATACAAAATTTTAAAAAACCTTTAATGAAAGGACCCATAGATAGATCATGAAATTGGAAAACTCATCTTTGAAAACTTTAGAAAATATCTCAGAATGTTGGGATCCTAGATGAATAGAGTTTCAAGGATAAAAAAAACATACATCAATGAATCTAATTGTTTAATTTGATGAATAATCTCCACTCAGTTCTCCAATCCAATCCCTTCCTTGAGTTTTGGCTCCAATGGAGTTTTAGAGAATTTCTAAGTGAATTTGGGTATTGATTTTAAACAATGAAATGTTCTAAGTGTTTAAGGCTTATAAACATAATTAAATTACCCAAAATACCCTTTATGAACCTCATTTCTCTTATTTGGACATGGGGTGAATATACAACTTCACCCCTCAACTTAACAGTGATTGCACCAGGGATAGTACTCTTAGATGGAGGACCATCGACGACCCATCTTTTGACCAACATATTGTCCTACTGGTCCGTGTTCTGGTATTGAGGCTTGTTTTTCATCTCTCCTCTCCCAAATATAAGTTTCAATATAATAGAAACCACAAAAGGGGCGTCAAATTACCCACTAGGCATCAATTGTCATCCGTTGGTTGGCTGTTTTGGGCACTCTTGATGGGTCCTTCATCAAGGACCCTTAGATGGTCCTTGGCGATGTTTTCCCGGACGTTCCAACCTTAAAAGTATCGTATCCAATTAGGATATATCACATGAATTTCATCCAAAACAAACACATAAAACTCGATGAAACATGCATAGACACACACAAGGTCATTTTTAGGCAAACCTTTCGAAAGTCATGGACGTTCTTGGACTTTTGACCTCCAAACATCACGAAACATGACACACTTCCTATATACACTGTAAAAACATAGTTAAGGATATTATAATCTCATGAATCACACGTGAACACATAAACCACATGTGAGGCACATAGGTGACTTAGTCGTCGAACGTCTTAGTCGTACCTTGACGTTTGAACTCCAATGCACCCAAACTCTAAGACACTGCCTCAATACAACATTTTATACCACTTATGGACCTTATACAATCATGTAAACCATTTAAGTATCTAGCTTCACCTAAGTCATTTTCGGGATATTACAGCAGAGAAGAAGACAAAGGGGTGTTCTACCTTCTGTTTGCTGTCACTTTTGTGTTTGCTTCCGTTGGGGTCATTATGAGTTGCCGTTAATCGTGAAAGACGAGTAAGAGACATGGTGGCTTTCAAAGTTTAAAATACTTGCGCTGGGTTGAGTAAAAGGTGAATCAGAGTGGGCTGGAAAATTGGGTTGGAAAGGAACAAAATTTGATGGGCTGCTCGAAGGGTAAAAAGGCCTAAAAATAGTCTTCTAATGGTCAGAATATTTGGTAGCTAGATGAGATGAATTAATATAAATTAATTAAATAAGTCTCTTAATTATAACGAAATAAAACAATTGAGTTACTTATAATATATTAATCAAAAATGTAAACTATCATACGATGAAACTAATTAGTAAAATATTTATATAAAATAAAATCCTTGTTGAGATGACATTTCAAATAATTATAAAATATACTAATGTTATAAATAATTATGTAAAAAATATAAATTATCTATAAAATAACCTAAAACTTTTTAAATATTATAAAATCTAATCATTTAAAATCATTTAGAGTTAAGAATCTCGTTAATTAATTCCCGTCGGGGAGGGTCAAATGGGTGTCAACAGTGAAAAAATTTAAGGTATTTTTCAATGCTATGATCAGTGGAATGGTGATAAGGGAAATGTTTCCCAACTTATCTTCGAAGGGAATATAATACTCCCACACCTTAGAGAGAGGGACAAAGACCCCCTTACCAACCAACTGTAAGTAGACCTCCAACATTGTTTTCTTGAAATGCATGAAGGATCAAAGTAGAACTAAGTCTTCTTAGTGACTGGTATGTCGAGCCTTGGTTCATCACAAACAGTGATAATGTTCTCACCCCACGTGTTGGTGAGTATGTCAACATCGAGCAAGTACCGGGCTGTAGTCTTAAACTTCACACACTATTCTATTGTGTGACCTTTCTTGTTGGGATGACACACATATGTCTTGCAAATGTCCCCCTATCAAACTTAGGAAGCGATTCTACTGCTAGGTTTCAAAATACCCTTGCTCTAAAGCGCTACTAGATGAGGCCGCATGGAATTAATTACATCCTTATTAAATGTGCTTGAAGATTTACTTCGAGAGTGACTTTTTGGTCCCCCTATGTTAGACGTCCTTGGAAAGGATGGTTCTAGGCAATCTCCACCACTTCTTCAATACCTTCTGACTGAGTTTCCTCAAAGACATGGAGTGTGTTATCTAGAAGAGGGTATTCTCCGCGCAGCCTCCGTATGGAAATCGTCTCTTCCTCCATCATAGCGTGTCTCAATATCTCACTTTCCAACTCCTCCTCTAATGGCATGCTTGTAATTTTAAGGGACGAAGTGGCGATCTCTACCCCGAACCACTTTTCTATACTTTCTTGGAGTCACTATTCAAGCAACTGCAAATCCTCTCCGGTTGGTTCAGTAGATGTTCATGATTTTATCCACAGTTGTGTTCATATCTTTCCTAAGACGATAGAGTAATGTTTTAGGATATGAGTACTAGGAATTTATTTTTCGGTTGAGAAAATCAAGACTCAGAAAAATTGGTCGAACATTCTTGGAATATAGACTTATTTTTGACGTTGTAGAGATTATATGAACATTTTAAAAGGTAGTGGGCCAAAATAGCCTCGTTCAAGAAAAAATATCGTATACATAGTTAAAGCTTATAAGCAATTAATGTGCGTCCTAAACAACTAAGAGGACCCTTTTGTGACAAGGGTAGACCTAACGCATTTGAAAGATTCATGTGTGTAATTGAATCATTTATTTACCCACCAAGAAAATTCCACATATAATAGTTAACGTTTGAACGGGATATAAAAAAAGGGAAATAGGGAATGAAAAATACTAAAGGATGGGCACACGCAGGGGTCAATTAAAAAACTTACCAAAATACTAGAAAGACAAGCCCACGCAGGGGCTGATAGTGAAAAAAATACATTTAGAAAAACCCACACGTGGGAAAAGTCCACTATACAGTTTCTGATGAACCTGCTTCCATGTTTCTTTCATGCTTCTTGTGTTTCTGAAATGTGTACCGTAGCCTCAGTAGGTAACCCTTGCTCTGGCGTCCTTTTTATTATGAATCTTTGTATTGCATTCCATCTAACATTTCTTTAACCCATTAGTCAAGATAATAAAAAAATTGCCTCAATCTTTCCAATTCCTGAGTTTTATTCTAAAAAGTACATTGATTTTGGAGAAATTGGGCATGCACTTCTTGAGCTTCCTGCTTTACGTCATTTAGCTCGATCCTCCACATTTCCATAACTTTTTGGGACTAGAAGGGAGATACCTTGTATTTTATTTTTTCACAAAATATTTTAAGTTTCATCTTATCCGGCATCAAACTGATCTGGCGCAGTGGTTTCTTTGTTCATTCACATAGTCCTTTTCCACTCTCTCAGTATCTCTGAAGCATCAACTACTCGATCATCCTGATGTCAAACACGTAGATGCGGTAGTATGCCTCATGAGGCATGATTTGTTTCCTCCAAAACTGTCTTAGGACTCGAAAAGGTCCATATGTATGGATTCCTTGAATACCTATTAGTAGAAGTACTAGTTGTTGCGGCACCCACAATGACATCCTTTTATATGAAGCAATCGGACATCCATCAGATATCTTCTCGTAGCTCTAAAAAAATTTGAGCCAGCCTTTTTCTAGTCCTCAAGTTCCCCAGATTTTTCCCAAAACAGCATATCGTTTAAATCCTTGACATTGTCTTTATCATCGAGGGTATGCATTGTTGCATCCGATGTCCCTTCGCCAAATTTCCCTCTTTCATTTTCCTAAGTAAAACTTCACTTTCCAATGATTCAGATTTTTGTGGAGTAGAGTGTGTGCAAGCATTATCGCTGGAGTGTTGATACTTGGGCTCGGGTCATGTGGAAAAACAATAGTGCCCAACAATGCGACAGCGAACGCTAACAATCGTATTTCATTCCATTCCCGGTAAGTAACTCTGAACTCTTGGTTATAATTCACGCAAAAGCTCGCATTCCCTTATCTAACGTAGAAGTCCATAAATGAGATACTAGAATCTTTTGCCAAGTAAGAGTAATCGTTTCCTAATCCTAGCCAGTTGGTAATATCTTTGACACGAGGCTTCTTAGGTTTGAAGATGTGTTCTTGTTTCCTTACTCTTTTTTCCATATGTATACTAACTGTATCAATATCGTTACAAATTTCTTAAATTGTCGAGGTAATTTCCATGGTTCCGAATAGGAACACAATTTTTTTAATATCCCAAAAGTGTGAGGATTTAAATCTACTCAAGCCAACCAACAATGTTAAGTATTTCAGTTAGAGCCCCAAAATATTTGTTGAGGGTTCTTCTGTGATCCCCATCGAGCTCATTATATCATATCTTAAGCAAAATCGGGGCTTCTACAACCATGTCGAATTCGTGAAAATTATCCATACCCAGAAAATAAAACTCGATTACATTTCCCTACCCCAAAATTAGGTTTCCACACACAAATCATTCAAATATCAAAAAACATGATATGTCGTTAGGTCGGAGACCTTGGACATGATTTTGGCGGTTTCACTAATCGACTTAATACACCTTGGGTATTAAGTCATCTTAGGCTAATGCTTCGATTTAGATTTGGATTTTATCTACTCTAGATTAACTAGAATCAATTTCGAAATAATTGTTACCCGAGTCGAACAAATAACGAGGTGAATATTAATAAATAATGTTGGATGACTGCAAGTCAACTATTCATTTATCCGTTCAAAATATTAGACTTATTTGATTTTTGAAGGATAGTAGTGGTAAGTAACGTAACCTTCTTTCTCCTGATGCATTCTATTTACCGTTTGGCGAAATTAATGCCATGAGATGCGACAATATATTATTAATCAGATAAGACAAGTTAACAATTAAACACATGTAACCAAACAAGGTATTTTTATGTTTATATTCATTCAAACTCCCCAAAAGAGTCACAATTCTGTTTTATTTGGAACTAATATTCGTGTTTTAGACTTGGTTTTAGAGCCGCCACTTAATTTTTAAGAAAAAAATGAAGAAAAACCTATTCTTAATGGATTAAAACACTAAATTAATTGAAAATATTTCAGGGGGTTCAGGGTTTATTATTCGTATTTTAGAAAGGTGTTAAAGGCACCTAAAATACTCGCTTACTTGCGATTATTAGACAATTAATTTTTTTGGTGTAAAACTTAACTTGATTTGAATCAAAAATATTTGGAATCATTAAAAGGGTGAAAATAAACTTAATATTTGAGTGAGGTTTTTACTTCACAAAATTTGATATCTTTTTAAGTCCATCTAGACTTGGTTGATTCAGTTTATATATTAAATCATAACTACATCTTGTGGGGATTTTGAACTTTCCGATCCTAAGACTAACGACTATTAAGAACAAGTACATAAGCGTAATAAAGTAAACACGGAAAGAGAAAAAGAGTTGGGTCAAAATCTATTTTTTGTCTGCATGGACTGGTATTTGAACCTATTTTGTTTTGGGCCTTTGGCTCGTTTCCACCTGTTCTAAAATTCTAACAGTACAACAATGATAAAAGAAACAAGGGCTTACGCCCAAAATAACAAAATACAAATTTTAGAAAAAAAATTTTTGCTTCTTGATCCAAAATTTTCAACTTCTTCCACTTCGGTTTCTTTCCATTCGGGAAACGTATGCCTTTTTTTTGGAACTTATTCTTCAATTTGACGGGCTATTAGGAATAAGGGAAATTAAGACTTTACGACACTCACGAATGCATGGAAGAGATACGATTTCTTGTGAACTCGTACATATTTCACATGCAAAAATGATAAATAAGTAACATAACTAGCATCTTTGGGAAAGGAATGAACTGGTAGGATAAAATTAAATTGGTAAGCAAAATAACATGCCGGTCAGTCATAAACAATATAAAACTTGACAATAATCAAAAGGGAAAATTGATGATGACTTGTTAATATTTATGTATCATGAATTCGAAACAATAATCAAGTACAAGGCATTGGAACAAAGGTTATATGAGATGTAAACTTATAGGCTTTTAATAAAAGTGTTTCCAATCACAGATTTAAATCATTACTAGGAAGGTTCGAACAAAGAAGAAAGCAATTTTAATTAGTTATGATACAAAGATATAATGAGAAAATATGTTATATACTAAGTGTATTGAATATTTTTCTCAAAGCCCAAGAATTGTTAGGTAAAACAAGCTTACAGTCAGTAAGGCATGTAGGATTTAGTCCAAAGTAATAAATGAATTATCATTTGTTTACATAGATGATATTTCTAAACAAATATAATAATAATAATAATACTAATAATAAATGGGTATTCAGTAATTCAAATTTTGCATGGATAGAGCCTTATATCGACATCATTTGGACGTCTTTCTTACTATCGATTTTAGTCTTAGTGACACAAAATCAAGTTACATATAGAAGGGAAATAAAAGTTGGTGATCGAAATAGCAAGTAAAAAAAGAACAAATAAGAAAAAGGAAAACAAAACAAAATAAAACAACATCCTTGACAAATTTTGAAACATGCAGAGATCGAAGAACAAAACAAGCCAGTAGTATGAATGCACATTAAAAGTTTCATGTACTTCCCACATAATTGAAATTTGTTAAGATAGTCATGAAGATCACGGAGATCTCATGTAGCAATGAGGGCAGATTTATTTATCCTAAAGGAATAAACACACAAAATAAATGTATGAACAACGACTACATTATATTTTATGCATCTTGTAGCCAAACAGCAGGAACGATACCCATAATTTTAAAGAAAAAGAACATTTAAACCCAACCAAGATAACATCTAAAGAACTAGAGAAAAAATCAAATAAATGAATATGAAAGAATTAGCTATACCATAAGACAACTAAAACATAGTTTAAGCTATAATAATTCAGACAAGAACTATTGATCTAAACTAGAAAATAAGCGCGAGAAGAGCTGGGAGATAAATCCTTTAACACCTTGACAACAAGTAACAAACTATGGGAACTAATTCTGAAAAAAGAAATAGGATGTAATCTTACCGATTAGCTAAAGAAATTAAAAAACAACTTCAAGGTGAGCATCACCGTCAAGAATTAAAGAAGAGCACGGACAGAGATAGAAGCTGAATTGAACATTAAACCATCTTGAAAATGAAGGACCAACCATAGCAAGGGACTTATTGAAAATAAATTATCTGTAATGTCATACACATCCTAAACGCAAACATGTAAATAACCTCACACAGTCGAGAATCAAGCAATAACATGTTCAGAACAATATGTATTTCAAACGAAGAGGATATTACCTTTTGTGGTACAACGAACGGAGAGGATAACCAGAAGATTACTCCACCAGACTAAACAAACTCTAATGAACTCATGCGGAAAGAGTATTTCAGTCATGTTTTCTGAAGTAAAATTTATGGCTTTGAAGTTCTTTCTTTGTAAATCTTTCAAAAATCCCCTTTTCTTCTTTTTTTCAACTCCCACAAAAATCCGCCACGGTCTAGAGAGGAAGAATTGTTTATATAAAGAAGAAAATCTAAGGTTTAAAAATGTAAGGGAAGGTGAAATTTAGAGATGTTTGGGGCTAAAATCGTGATTCCCTTTCATCCCAAGTTTGAAATTTCTCCCCCAATGAATGGTAAAGGTTGTGGTTTGTACGAAATTTTGTCCGCATCCCAGAAAATCCAGACGACAGGGGAAAAAAATAACTCAGATTTATTACCATCATCCTAGAGAATTAATGTGGCATCATCTTAGAGCCACAAGTATAAGTACATGTTTTTGTAAGGCCAATATTTCAGGCGACTATGGTTGGTGAAAAGTTGTACGATGCAAGAAAAGGGAGAAGGAGATGTTGGTGGGTCATTCATGTGTGAAGAGAAGGCGACGCGTGTAGGGGTAACCTTTGGTTCAATTCACTTGTGCTGCGTGATTGGCTTCTAGGTTTGCTCATGATTGGTGTTGGGCTGGGTTGGGTCATTCCTAATGTGGACGAAGCAGAAAAATTGGTTTGGGTAATTTTGTGAAGGAGAAAAAGAATGGGCCGGGCCAGGGATGATAGGGAGTGGGTTAGGTATGCTCCCTTGGGGTGATTTGGAATTTTAATGAATAAAAGAGATTGGGCCTGGGATTTTCGTTTTTAAAGAACGATCCGGAGATGGGTTGTTCATCATTTGAACAAGGCCCAAAACTTTGTCTTTTTAATAAGTAAATAACTCAAATTGAATTTACTTGTTGACTTCGGCTGAAATAAATAAATAATACAAACGGAAAAAGGTCTAAAATACCCTCAAAGTATTGGAAATGGTACAAAATTACCCTCCATCCACCTATTGGCTCCAAAATGCCCTTCCCATCAACCTATTGGGTCCAAAATACCCTTGTCGTCCCCCTTTTGGTTCAAAATTAACCACTTATTTAACAGTTTTATATTTATACTATTTAAATATTTTTAAAATACTTGGCACTAAACTATTTGTTATAATTTATCTTATAAGTATAGTTCATTAATCAATCTATTACCCATCCATTACTAATTAAACCCTCCAAATTAATAAATCACTCACAATTTTAATGCAACAACAGAAAAGCTACTGCCAATTTTAGTTAATTAGCTACTGCTCAACATAAATTTAATTGGGGCTTCAATTCGGACTCGAATAATTTTGGATGTCATTTTCATTAATCTATAATTTCATTATGTTTTAGTAGTGTTTATGAAGATTTTGATATTATAGTTGGATTATTAATTGGGTGGGGTTTAGTTAGTAATGGGTGGGTAGTGGGTTGGTTTATAAATATTACAAATAAATTAAATTATAACCAATAGTTTAACATCAAGTATTTTAAAAATATTTAGGTAGTTTAAATTTAAAATTATTAAATAAGTTTTCAATTTTGAACTCAAAGTTTGATGACAAGGGTATGTTGGAGACAATAGGTGGATGGAAAGGGCATTTTTGAGGCAATAGGTGGATGAAGGGTAATTTTGTACAATTTTCTATACTTCAAGGGTATTTTAAAATAATTGACTTTACTTTAAAACAACTAATCCAAAAATTTAAGTTACTATATAACTAAACTAATAATGTAAAATAGTTAGGAAAAATAAAATGTTTTTGTGACGATTTCGAGTACACATACAGTATACTAGTGATATACATAATTATGTAAACCATATATTTTATCTAAAATTAATAAAAAGGAATAAGATTAATGTGAAATTACTTTAAAAAGATTTTTAAAATTTTTAAAATGAAATTATTTAAAATCGTTTAGAATTAAGAAGCTCGTTAATTAATTCCTATTGGGGAGGGTTAAAATAGGGTGTCAACACGTGCGTTGTGACCAATTGATTACGATGTGAGAGTATTGGTGTATCATGTGGATATGTATCTGGTAGTGTTGAAATTATTTAAGGATTCCAAAGTGCGTACATCGGTTGGTTGACCGAGGGGTAGACAATGATTGTTGTAGCTAAAAGAATTTTCTTAAATGCATAGTTATAAGTGGGATATCTAGGGATAATGTAGAAAATAAAGGAATCTAAGAAATTGTTTGCAGGGATTCTGTTTCCTTCAGGGCCTCTGTGCGGTATTCTCCCATCCACGGCGAGATTACTACTTTCTAATTTATCATGCCATAGTGAGATAAGGAAAGAAAGAATCTCGTCCCTGTCTCCCGTGTTTTACCATGGTTACACTCATGGACCCCGAATTGTACACGAACTAACCCCCGCGATCTAATGCAGTTTTCAACAATCGGATATAAATTATAAAGTAAGTTAAAATTATGGAGAACCTGGGAAATACGAGGAGGTAATCAGCGAGGCCCTGGGGGGCGGGGAATTGGTAATGAATCAAAGGAGTAGTGCAGTCAGGCAAGGATGTAGTCTATAAGGATGGCATGCTTATTTATATGCTTTTTTGGGCAAGATAGAGTGTCAGGTGTTATGTAGTGGTCACTAGTGCTACTATTGTATGTACCTGGATGGCTATTGTTTTGTTTTATTTTGGTTCTACTTATTCGTATGTGTCATTTCCTTTACCTTAGTTTTTGATGTACTTGATTACCTCATCAATGTTTTTACCCGTGCTAAAGAGTTGGTGATAGTCACCCTTGTATATCGTGTTTTTCTTTGTGTTTATGGATTTCAGACTTAGGTTAATTTGGTTATGCTAGACATGAAGGACTTGATATAATATAAGGAATCACTTGTTTGTACCCCTATTATACAAGATTTACTGTAATACTAAGGCGGTAACCCTAGGGACCCCAGGTAGGGAAATATTAGAGTGGGAAGGGGTAGAAGTCTAAGTCATTTAAGGTCGTATCTTTCATGCGGGGTGTGAAACTGACTAGACATAATTGTTTAACTTATTTGGCTCATATTTGAGATGTAGAGGTGAGTCTCCCTTTATTGTGTCTATTATTGCAGTGTTTAAATTTAAAGGATTGTTTCGTAATGTCCCGACCCTGATGACATCCAAGAAAATATGGCACTATCAGGATTGCTATAGACATACTTGACCTCTCGGAGGTCTTGTAAAAACTCTTTCGTATCGTTCATCATATATATACATATGAAAAGTAGTGTCGAATTAAAACTTTTCAAAAATATTTTCATAGTCTTTAAAAAATGTTTCATATAAAATTCACGAAATATTAAGTCTCATTTCATGAAATCTTTAGGGGCAAGAGTACTTGGGGACACGGCCAATACAAAATAGAATTATTGTACTACTAAGGCTATTAAAATACATCAGTAAGAGGAATAAAAGATATGTATTCCCTCGAGGAAAATGAGGACATACTTCAACTTGCTTGAACGCTCATATAATCCAAGATTAGCTCTGCAAAAGAACCTTCACCTATGATTCACTTTACGGATTGATAAAAGGATGGAATTGGTACAAACACATATACTTAGTATGTCATAATATAAAAATATCATGAGAACGGAAATTTATTGAAATATGTATCTTTTTGAATTAAATATCATAATATAAGCATAAAAACAACAATTAACAACTTAGGAGCACATAAGAAGTCACTTAAGCCATTTATCACATTTTCAGAAAAGAACATACAGTGAACTAATAAACTGTACATACATACAATACACGAAACATATTAACATGAGATCCTCCTACCAAAGGTGACTCTAAGTTTAACTTGAGTCAGTCGTGAAGCGACCGACGATACAATCCCTTTCACACACACTCAAGAGATCCTTTAGACTACCTAGGATAAGATCATTCTCACTTAAGTCAATAGCATTCATAGAACACGACCTTATCATCACAAAGGTTATAAAAAGACCTACTCAATTAAATAATGAAGAGAATGTCCATGATTGACCTCTTCAAGATTACTTAAGTGATGTACCGTGGTTTCACGGTACTTTTAATGCTTTTTCCTTCAATTTACTTTGTGTTTAAGGCCTTTTTATGGTAATTTTAATATATTTTTATATGTGTTTGCAGGAAAGCAGTTCAAAATGGAAATAAAGAAGACTATGCTGAAATTAGTGCAGAAATGATGACATACGAAGCCATCGATGGTTCGTCAACCCATCGACAGTCTGTAGGTGGTGATCATCGACTAGAGGTTCATGAATTTTTCATCAACTCAGGGAAATATGACCAAGTGTCGGTCTACGAAAGGATAAACTTTATGATGGACCGTCCTGACAAACCGTCATCTCTAACAGAGAGTATTCCTAGTACCCTTGAAAAAATCACTATGAATGGAAGGAATGACGCATCGACGGATCGTAAATGAAACGAGCGACCATTCTATTGGTCCTTCGATTGTAAAAGAGAGGGTACAAATGTGAAGACTAAATAAAAACTTCATTGTGGACCGATGGAGGAAGTAGACGGTCTGTCGTTCCATCGACGGACCATCAGTAGGGTCGTTGGCTGAAGGCGCATTTTGGGACAGATTTTCCCTATTTAGAACCCCTTCTTATTCTGCACTTTATTATTATAAATAGTTTTAAAAACCTTGTTTTGGCGGTTAGACTTTTTGTTAATTCTCATAATCTTGTTATTGAACGTTGAAATTTGGATTTTGGGAATTACTTCATGTTTTTGGAATCAATTCTTCAAACCTGTCAAAGTAAGTACATGATTTCATGTTTAATAACTATGAATTGTGTGTTTCTAAGCATGGGCAAATATATCCACAACTAAAGTTATGGGAACCATGGGTAGTTAACGAGGTAAAACATGCTAAATAACAATTTTTGAATAGGTTCTTGCATGTATTGATAATTCTTTCATTTAGAAGTCTTTTTAACGAGTGCACAGGTTAGAACTTGCCCTATCTCTACTTGAAGACCAAGAAGGTAGTTTATAGGAAAAGAATTATCAACAGTTATTTAGTATACACTTTTTAATAAGCTAGTTTCAATTTGTGCAAAGTAGTAACTTAGCCATACACTGAATGTGATGTTTAATTTGAGGTAAAGGTAAGGTTTAGTAAAGTAGACAAACGTAGCCGGACCAAGGTACGTAGTGAAATTCTGTAGTTGGACGACCAAGAAATTCGGGATTAATAACTTACCACTTTGCATGCAAGACACTAGGAAAAATTGTTATAGCTAGGACTACAACGTTATGAACGTATGGGGAACACTAACACCCTAGTTTGTCTCATCACTTGATAAACACCAAAGTTATAAACTGGCTATTTGTCTTACTTAGAAATAATTAAACATTTGTGTTACACAAACCCCCCCCCCCCCCAATTTGAATTAAATGTTTTCGGAAAGGACTTGACCAAATAGAGGTAATCGTAGATTTAATGTAAGCCAAAACCATTTTTCTTGTGGGATATACCTTAACCTAACAATTGGGTTCTTTACTTTATACGACCGCTTATACTTCTTTAGGGAAGTATAATTTGAGAGTATCAATTTTTTGTGCCGCTGCCGGGGATAGTGGCTTTTAGATTAACTTTTAGAGAAATTACTGAAGTTTAGTCAACATTTTCCTGATTTTACTTTTTTTCTTTGTTTTTATCTCTTTATGGTCTAGCTCTAGTGTTCCAAGTAAACAAAGTCAAGGAGAACCAATACTTCTATTTGATCCAGAACTAAACCATACATTCCGCAGAATGAACGAGCCACACAATCTAGATAATATTGGTGATGGGATCAACAGTCAACTTCGTCCGCTGGTTGATGCTCATAACCAAGTGATCATTGAAAACCTTTCTGAGGGCGCTCTGAGGAGACAACCTCCTTCCCCATTTGGGCAATATTAACATTACCAATTCTGATGGACCTCTTGTCCTACCTCCTCCACCATAAGTCATTCATTCGTTGTAACTAGTAGCTTGATGCAGATGGTTACCACTAGCGGTTTATTTTTGGGGCTACCATCTAAGGATCCACATGCTCAAATCGCAAAACTAAGATTGGTATGCAACAGTTGTGTGGGCAGGCCGGACTTGGACATGGATGTGATTATATTAAGGTTGTTCCCTCTCTCACTGATAGGAGAGGCCGCAATTTGGTTTACTGAGTTGCATTATAATTTGATCTATACATGGGAGCAGTTGAGGGATGTGTTCCTACAAAGGTATAACCTTGTTTCTAAATATTTAACCACAAAGATAGGGTGAACAACTTTATAGCATTGACTGGGGAGTCGGTAAGTAGTTCGTGGGATAAATTCACCACATTTCTGAAATGTGTGCCAAACCACCACATTGATGATAAATCATTGAAAGTGTATTTCTATAGGGGGAAAGATTATAACAATAAGGCGGTACTCGATACTATTGTCGGTGGTTCTTATGGTGAGTGGACTTATGTAGAGATCACGGAAAAGTTGGAGAAAATTTCCTGAAACAACAAGGCTTAGAGAACTAGGAAGTAGGACACTAGGAGAAATACCTTTGCAGTGCAAGCTACACACAACCCGGCTGCAGATGAGATTCATGAAGAGATGGCTCAAATGAGAACCGAGCTTGGGTTAGTATTGAAACATGTCACTGGGGTGCAGAGAAAGTGAATGTGGTGAATTATTTGACTTAACCACCACCGCCGGTAGATGAATTTCACTATGATGAAGAATCTTATGAAGTGAATGAGCAGACGGGGGGGGGGGGGGGTTCCGACCTAATGCCTAGGGTTCCAATCAGGAGAATCGGAACGAAGGTCAAGGAAATAATGGTCGGAACTATGGGAATTATAATCGGGAGGGTCACTATGTTAGAGATGAAAACTATAACCACGACAACAACTTCAACTCGGGTAACTATGGTAACAAAAACGATAGGAGTGGGACCTATTTTCCACCTCAAACCTGGGAATTTGCTCCTAGGGATTGTAGAGGTAGTATGGCTCGAGTTGAGGATATGTTCCCAAAGATGGACGAGGTTTGATGCTAGTGATGAGCACGCCAAAGAGTTGAGAGGTGATATAGTGACTTATTTGTAAAATGGTGGATGCACATGCAATATTACTCAAGCATTTTGAGTTGCAAATGGCCCAATTGTGTTCGACCGTGAACCTACGACAACACGGTACTCTTCCTAGCAATACTTTCCAAAATTTGAAAAATGGTGGACATTGTATGGAAGTCACTAGTCGAGGGGGTAAGCAAACCATTGACCCACCTATGTTGTATGGCGTTGAAGATGAGATGAGACGAGATGATGTGGTAGAGGAAGTTAGTTGTGAGTTGGTTGACAAATCAAGGAAAGAAGATGAGATACCCCAAAATGCGAGTCCTATTCTTCGACCACCACCTCCATTACCGCAAATATTGTTTAAAAAGACCGAGGATGGTAAACACTAGAAATATATTACTATGTTGAAACAACATTCCGTCAATGTCCCTTTGATAGAAGTTCTTGAACAAATGCTCTGTTTCACCGAGTTCATGAAAGCTATGGTCACTACGAAGAGATCATTTATTTTTAAGGATGATGATCGGATGCAACACTAAAGTGTTATTGCTATAATGTATCTTGTGTAAAAGAAAGAAGATCCGGATGCTTTCACTATTCCATGTACAATCGGGTTGTTACACTTTGCTAAAGCGTTATGTGTTCTTGGGGCAAGCATAAATCTCAGGCCTCACTCTATTTACAGAAAGTTAGTCTTGGGTGACCCAAAGTCCACTGCAATGCGGCTACTGATGGCTGATCGAATGTTAAAGAGCCCTATTGGGATAATCCATGTTGTGCTACTAAAAGTAAAGTCATTTATTTTTCTTGCTTATTTGGTGATTATTTATTGTAAGGTGGACTTTGAGGTACCTATTATTCTTTGAAGGCTATTACATGCTACCGACTGCGCCTTGGTTGACATGGAGAAAAGGCAGATGAAGTTTTCATTTAAAAATGAAGAAGCGAATTTCAATATTTATAGGTCCATGAGGTAGAGTGGTGTGCTACAATCGGTATCCGCGATATCGTACAAGGTTGAGATGTTTTCCAAGGTACAAATAGAAGAGCATCTATATTTTTAGGAACTAGCGGCGGTGATCATGAATTTTTAGAGTGATTGTGGCGAAGAGTATGGGTCATTGGTTGCGGCACTTGATCGAGGTGATATTTGGTTCTAAACAATGAAATTGGATTTAGATATAAAACACTGCGAATCTCTACACGCGAGACCATCTATTGAGGTGGCCCCCAAATTGGAGCTTAAGGCTCTACCACCTCATCTAAGGTATTCTTGAAAAAAAGTGACACTTTTCCGGTAATAATTGCATCAGATTTGAATGTGGAGCAAGTGGAGGGTCTTGTAGAGGTGTTGAAGAGTTTTAAACGAGCCATTGGTTGGACTATTGCAAACATTATTAGGATTCTACCTGATATTTGTTCACACAAAGTAAAACTCATGCCCGACCATAAGCCAAGAATAGAGCATTAAAGAAGGTTAAATCCACATAAGCAAGAGGTAGTGAAAAAGGAGATTATAAAGTGGTTGGATGCCAGAGTCATGTATTCATTCTCTGATAGTAGTTGGGTATGCCCTGTTCAGTGTGTGCCTAACAAAGAGGAAATTAATATGATCCCTAATGAGAATAATGAGCTTGTTCGAATGAGGCCAGCTACTGGATGGGGGAATGTGTACGAATTACCGGAAATGGAATGTATAGACTGAGAAGGACAATTTTTGTATTCCCTTAATGGATCAGATGTTTGATAGGCTTTTAGGAAAGGGGAGGTATTTTTTGCTTGATGGTTATTCGAGTTATAACCAAATCTCTATTGCACCAAAATATCAAGACAAAACCACATTTACTTGTCTTTATGGAACATTCGCGTCCAAGAGGATGCCCTTCGTTTTGTGTAATACACCGACTACTTTTCAAAGATGTATGATGTCTATATCTAGAATATCGCTGAGGACACCATTGAGATGTTTATGCATAATTTATCTATCATTGGTGACTCGTTTGATCATTGTTTGAGTAACTTTGCCGAAGTTCTCAAGAGATGTGAAGATTACAACCATATGCTAATTTGGGGAAAATGTTACTTCATGGTTAAAGAGGGTATTGTATTGGGCCATCGCATCTTTGAGAAGGGTATACAAGTTGATCGAGCAAAGTTGACAGGATAGAGAGACGTCCTCACCTATCTCGGTAAAAGGTGTGAGGAGTTTTCTTGGGTATGCGGGCTTCTATCGGAGATTTATCAAGTTTTTTTTCCAAAAAATGCACATCTTCTGTGCAAGTTACTTGAGAAAGATTGTAAATTTTATTTTGATTAATCCTGTTTGAAGGCATTTGAAGAGTTGAAGGAGAAGTTGGTGTCTGCAAACATTATTATTTCCCCGGATTAGAGTAAACCATTTGAGGTGATGTGTGATGCTAGAGGGGTTGCTCTTGGTTTAGTATTGGAACAAAGAAGGGATAAAATCCTTCACCCCATTTATTATGCCAGTAAGGCCCTTAAGGAAGCTCAAAAGAATTATATGTTACTGAACAAGAGCTCAGTACAGTGGTTTTTGCATTTGAGAAATTTTGCTTCTATTTGGTTGGTATGATAGTCATAGTGCATACTGATCATTTTACTTTCATATATTTGATGTCAAAGAAGGATTTAAGCCAAGATTTATTAAATGGGTATTACTATTGCAATAATTTGATTTTGAAGTGAAAGATATTAAAGGGACCGAAAATCAAGTTTCCGATCACTTGTCCCAAAGTTGTGGGAAAGTTGGGTGAAAAGGCATAAAATAATGATACTTTCGCTGAAGAGCATGTTTTGGCCACTTCCCATGACTTGATTCCGTGGTTTGCCGATTTTGCAAATTATTTGGCTAGTGACATAGTTCCATCGGACTTGTCCTTTAATCAAAGGAAAAATTTCATGCATGATGTGAAAATTTTCTTTTGGGATGAGCCATATTCATATAGGAGTCGTGCTGATGGTCTTATTCGCTAATGTGTGCCCGAAGTTGAGATGTTTAGTGTTTTAGAGGGATGCCACTCCTCACCTGTGGGTGGTCATTATTGTGGAATCTCAACTACTCATAAAATCATGCAATGTGGATAGTATTGGCCAACCATCCACCAAGATGCTCATGAGTTTTCCAAGGCATGTGATTGGTGCCAAAGAGATTGAGGCATTTCTAAAAAGCAAGAGCTCCCTTTAAATCCCATTCTTGTAATTGAGTTGCTTGATGTACAGGGCATTGACTTTATGGGTCCTTTTCTGAGTTCTTATGGGATGAACTACGCTCTTCTGAATGTTTATTATGTTTCAAAATAGGTGGAATCCATAGCACTTGCAAACAATGAAGGGACGAGTGTCACTGCATTCTTGAAAAAGAAATTATTTTTCAGATTTGGAACCCCTAGAGCTATTATTAGTGATGGGGGATCCCACTTTTGCAACAAGTTGTTCAAAGGGTTGTTGGAAAAATATGGGGTTCGACATAAAGTAGACACTCCTTACCATACTCAGACTAGTGGTCAAGCTGAGGTGTCAAACAGACAAATGAAGCAAATTCTGGAAAAATCGGTGAATGCTAGTCGAACGGATTGGTCAAGGAGGCTTGATTATGATCTTTGGGCCTAATGGACAATATACAAGACCCCATAGGTATGTCTCCATAACAACTTGTATATGGTAAGTCTTTCATTTGCGGGTTTAGTTAGATCATAAGGTCATGTGGGCAATGAAGAAACTGAAGATGGATTGGAATGAAGCAGCAGAATAGAGGTTGAATGGTTTTAATGAGCTTGATGAGTTTCGCTTGAAGGCATATAAAAGTTAAGGCCTCTACAATGAAAATATTAAGAAGTACCATGACAAAAAGATTGATAAGCGCGACTTTGTGGTTGGGGATTTTGTTCTTTTGTTCAACTCTAAGTTGTGCTTATTTCCGGTAAAACTCAAGTCCAAATGGACCGGTCCATTCTTGATCACTCAAGTATTCCCTCATGGTGCGGTTGAGTTGGAAAACAAGGAGGGTGCAAGGTTCAGGGTAAACAAGCAAAGAATAAAAATCTACCTAGGGCATGTGGAAAATGCGAATGAAGTTCTTGAGGCATACCATCTTTATAAAGTCTGAGTAACCAAGAGTATTGCGTCGTGCCGCGACGTTAAATAAAGCACTGATTGGGAGGTAACCCAATATGTATCCTCTAGACAACATTAGGTTTTTCTTGTATTCGTAGGAATAATTGCATTATTTCGGTTTGTACTTAATGTCATGTGTAGATTTTTTTTCTTTTAGAGTATTGTCTAGAGGGTAGTCTAGGGTTTGTGTCTAAAAAGTGTCCAGAAAATATAAAAAGAATGGATTATTGGGTGCTCAATGTTCAGGGTCGAAACATAAGGAAATATGTAGAAATTGGTCTGGTTCACTGATTTACGGACCAAAGATGGGTCATCGTCCCATCGATGAACCGTTGATGGAGTCCGTGGATCCAAGTTATGATTTTTAATTTTGGGTAAGTTAGGGAACAGTCGATGAAAAAGTTGACGAACTATTTACTTACGATCCGTCGTTGGGTATTGTTAGTTCCCCAGAAACCCACAACCTGAACCGACCCGATCGGCTATATATTAAATTAACACATTTTCAGGTACCCCCATCTTTTCAAATTCTCTCCCTCTGTGTCCCTCCTTTATTCTCTTACTCACCCACTCGCTCCCACACTAAATATATCATAATTTCCTTCTAATTTCCATCTTCTTCAAAAATCCCTCAGTTTCTCAAACACTAGTCTCCCAAATTCTCATCCTCTTCTTTCATTATTTTCGGTATTCGAAGGTGGTCTCGGTGTTGTTCTTGAAAAAATCATCTTCCCGTTCACTACATTAAAGTATACAGGAATGCCATTCTCGTCCTCTCTATGAATTCTCAATCATTTGCAAGAGAAAATGATGAAAAATGTATGTGGCTCTTGACTTCAGGACAAAATTGCTTGATTAACTTTTTAAAATTGGGTCTCTAGTCCTTTATAATGATGGAAAGTGAATGGGTTGGGGGTGTTAGTGTACAAATGAACTTTGTTATTAATTTTTTAGTTTTCCGACTTAGGGATTTTTAGTCTCTTATAATCTATGATTGCGATTGGAATAATGGAAGCCCTAGGAATGACGCAATGGTGTGTTGATTGCTATAGAACATGTTGTTAATTGATGTGCTTGAATTTGTGTATGAGTGGGTGCAAAGGGTATATAAAAAAAATATGTCTCTTCCCAATAGTACGAGACCCCATCTACGGACTGTCGATCAATCCACGGACCTTTGGTCAATCAACGGACCGTCGATATCCCTGCCTCGACCTACATTAACTATGGAACGACGGAAAAGGACTATCGATCGTTGATTAATTGACGGACCGCCCAACACTTCCATTTTTTCTAACAAAACCTTTGTCTCTAAAGCTTTCTAAACTCTTGTCTAAGTGTCCAACGACGGAAGTGGACAACGGTCCATCGGTTTAGTGAAACGCCATCATGCGCGTCTCTCATTTCTTACTCCCATTACTGTGGACCTATAACTTTTGAAATGTACGATGTGTCCACTTACGGACCCCATCGATGGGTCATCGTTCCATCGACAGATCTTCGATAGTTCCCGTCGTTCAGGTTTGCAGTTCTCCACTTCACTGTGTTTTGTGTTCCAAATTTGGTGATTGCTTCTTTTGAGTGTAGTGAACTATTATAGTGGACCTAAAAACTTTCATTTGCATGTACAAATGGCCCTCAAGCCCAATATAGTCTACTCTCGAGGACGATTCAAGTTCGTCACCCCTATACGCTGGTTGGTTATTGGTTTGTAGGATGATGAGACTGATCCCGAATACGTGCACCGGGCACCCGGACACCAACACGTTCAACTAAGACCACTCGGGGAACGCCCAAGAAGGTGGAGTCGGGTGTAGTCACCGCCTCCCAGTCTGATAAAAATCGCACATTAAGCTACACACAATCTGGGACTGCCGAGGGTTCTGACGGAGCTTTTGGCTTCGAGGAGGCTTTCGGGTCTGAGTCGGCCCAGTCTTCAGGATCGCATGGTTCCGCTGTTCCTGCTTCACCTGCCCATTATTACTAATCTAATGAGACCGATAGTGAGGATTCTACTGCAGAACTCAGTTCGACGTCCCTGCACTGGTTTTTTATTAGACCAACTAGTGGTGCAAAAAAGGACAATACCAGGTTTAGAAGGATGCTAAGCTTCTCAATGATAAGAGGCTCATGATTTGGACTCTTACAGTCGAGCGAAGGGTTCTTACATGGATTCTACACACAGTCCCTCCCATACATGATCTCTTCACTTACCATCAGCTAAAGTGGATGGCTAGGATCCTGGGACGCTACTGTGAGGAGTTGGTGCGAGAGTTCTACGCTTCTTATGTAGCGACTCTTATGGCTTCTTTGGTTAGGTGGTCAAAACCCTCCAAATATGGACCACTTAACTATGTTTAAGTCTGTGTCCACCGGGTGGATATCTGTTGCCCACCATTCGTCATTTCTTATCCGGTGCTGATATTGATGACACCAAGGTCCCCCTCACCCCCGAGTTTGACTACCGTTAGAAACTTATTAAAGAGGGCCACTTCTAGAGAATAAAAATTGTGAGAGAGACCACCAAGAGGTGGATAGACCAGCACATTTGCATTGATCATGAGGGTGCAGACTGGGTACTGGATCTTAAAGGCCTTATCAAGAAGGTCAACCTCACATTCAATGTCAAGTTCGTCTAGCTATTGGTCTACCATTGTCTATCCCCCACAGCCGCTGAGAACATTCTTACATGGGATAGAGTAGTCTTTGTTGCTGCTTTGGTTGCGGGGTTCGAGGTTGATTTTCCGAGGCTTTTGCTTCCTCCCATCCATAAGAGGTCCTTTCATGCCTCGACCACTTAGCCCTTTACTTGTATAATTTTATAGTTGTGTAGGACTGCTGGGTGCCTATTTGGCAGATTGATGTTCTCAAGACTCCTACTGGGACAGTGGACATTGGTCTCATCAGGAATGAGGCCAATGAGGTGGCACCCAACAGAGGGCCTAGAGTATAGGTGAAGCCTCTAGGTGAGAACTTGGCGGACATTGTTGAGCAACCCCAAGGAGATGATCAAGCTACATGAGAGCCTACCGACACCATAACAATTAAGTCTATCCCGGGCACTAGCAGAGCCCTGAGTTCCTCCCAATCTAACCCATCAACAGCACTGGTCCCAATTTATAGGGTCCAGAAGTTAGAGGCCTAGATGGCCATATTACTGCATCATATCAAGCCTTTGATGAAGAGGTCCATTGCTGAGGCGGAGGATCAGTTCGAGAAAAAGATTTCCCAGCAGACTGAGATGAACATTTGTTATTCTACCATCGCCATGACACATTTGAGTTGATAGTTTTTTCTTTGATATCCCTAATATTGATTTGACTACTCTGCACGCTATTGTGGCAAGTCTGTGGGCTGATGTGGATGTCATTCTTGATGTGAGGGTACATTATCCTGAGGCCACACCTTGGAGCTTGCTGAGGATACGGTGCTTAGTGCACTTTTTTAGACCAGCACTGCGACACCTCTTCCTCAGCGTGAGCGTTCAAAGAGGAACTAGCCTATAGAGATTGATGAGGATCCGGCAAGGTAGAAGAAGTGCACTGAGTTGGAGGCCCCAAAGAGAGCCACTTTTGTATATGAGATAGCCCAGCAGATTAGGGATCATGAGTTGTCTAATAGGGCGTCTAGATCCAGGCTTGAGGATGTTTAGCGGGGCACCACTGAGGGTGAAGACATTGTTGCGGACACTATTGATAGTGTCCCTACTACTGATGGAGCGGGTTCTTGGAAATCAGACCCACCTGCTTGTTGATCTTTGGAGCTATGTGCCTCATGTTTGCTTCACCAACCACCATATTATTATATTTCTTTTGCGTTGGGGACAATTGCATGCTTTCTTTTTGGCAGTAGGGTAAATGGAAAGGGAGTGTTACGGTGAATTATGACTATCCCAACACACGATCCTCTCTTGGGGTTTTATTACATGTATTCTTTTGCCCTAAGAAATTGGTTATTTTACTGTTAAATCGACATGTTAGTATCTTGCACAATGAATAAATGTGAAATCTTAATATTGATGGCTGAATAGAATGATATCCCTTTCTAAAGAGAATGCTTGCATGATTAGGCAGAGTGAATGTTCAATGTGTTAGATCTAAGCATTACATCGAGATACACTATTGCATGACCCTCAATCTAAAACTTGAACTAGTTGTCCGATAATCTGGTAGGGTAATAAGGTGTTAAAAGTGTGTGAGGAAAGTTGAATAGGCCACTGTTGGCACCTAGCTAGATCTTGCCCGTTTTGTCCTGCATAAAAAAAAGTACTCTGTGTTAGACAATTAGGAAAGGATCATAGACCCTTGTTCAAATTAGCCTATCTTTAGCCTAAATAAAAGCAAACCAAATGAAATTAATCCCTTTTTGATCCAAATGATTTGAGCATACTATGGACTTTTATTTTCTACCCCAACTCATCTTATCTAGTATAATATGTTGGCCTTGGTCCCTCCTTGGACATGTGCACCTTAACTTAGTACAAAATCATAAGTTGATGGTGGCTAATGGAGAAACCAATTTCGTCTTGTCTCTGACCCAACCTTGGGTATTGTGTACCTCGACTCATGGCAAAGTCAAGAGTTGAGGGTGTCTATTATGAGTAATATTCTGAAAGTGGGGTTAAAAGAATTAATGTGAAAGGAAAAAGAAATGAAATAGTGAAGAAGAGAAGTGACTCAATAAAAGTTCAAATCAAGTGAAAGATTAAAAAAAAAAAAAGATAATATTAAAAATATTAAAAATAAAAGAAGAATTTTTTGCACAAAAGGAGGAAAAAAGAAGAAAATAAGGCAAAAAGCATAAGAAAGGGAAGAACAGGGCATAATAGACAGTGAAAGAGGTAGGACCCTTAGCCGTAATTTCAAGGAGGGAAACAAGTGACTAAAATGCATCCATATGTACCATATCTGACCCCGAGCCAATGCTACAAGCCAAGAAAGTCCTATCGTGATCCTAATAGTCTAATATGGTGAACTTAAATTAGTGAAAATAAGGGCAAACCTATGGGGACAAATATCAATTAGGTGTGAAGTTGTTTTGAGAGTGAATGTTGAATAATGATCCTCATACCCAAATTTGAAAGCACCGTGTGAAAAAAAGAGTATATCTTTTGAAATGAGAACACTAATTGCAATATTGGAGAGTTGGTGCCTTTGTGAGAGATAAAAGAGTAGAGGTGCCAATGTGGTGAGTCTTTGTCATGGTTTGATCCACATGAATGAGCCTAAGAGTGATATCATGTAGAAAACCAATGAAAATAATTGGGATTGATAGCCATATGATTGAGAAAGCTCAAAGGAGGATACTTTTGTACGAATGTATTGTGGTGAGTAATAGTGCGTCGCTTTAAAACAAACAATGAATTTAAGATGAGGGTAATTATGTACCATGGTTTAACGGTACGCTCAACGCTTTTTCCTTAAGTTTAGTGTGTTTATAAGGACTTTTTATAGTAGTTTTCATATATTTTTATCTATGTTTGCAGGAAAGCTGTCCAAAACGGAAAGCAGAAGACTTTGCTGAATCAGTGAAGAAGTGATAACCTACGCAGCCATCGACGGTCCATGGGTGGTGATCGTTGACTGGAGATTCAAGCATTTGGAAGAACCTCAAGGAAATATGACCAAGTGTAGGGCTACGTAAGGATTGACGGTCCATCGACAGATCGACGGAATGTCCTGGGAAATTGTCTTTTCTAACATGGAGTAGTCCCAGTTTGTAATAGAGAGTTGTTCTACTACCCAACTTGCTGAAAATCACTAAGAATGGAAGGACGGAGGAATCGACAGACCATAAGTGAGATGACAGCTTGTTCTGTTGGTCCATCGATTGTAATAGAGAGGATGCAAAAGTGAAGGGCCAAGAAATTGTTAAGTGTGGATTGACGGAGGAAGTTGACGGTCCATCGTTCAATCGACGGACCGTCAGTTGGGCATTTGAAGACGCGTTTTGGAATAAATTTTCCTTATTCCGAATCCCTTTTAATTTAGAACTTTATTATTATAAATAGTGTTAAAACCCTCATTTTTGAGGTTAGACTTTTTGTCATTTCGAATACTCTTGTTATTGGAAGTTGAACATTGGATTTTTGAAATTACTTCAACTTTTCCGCAATCGATCCTCAAGATATTTTCTATAATTCAAGTGTCATTTATAGATTTTCTTAAAGACTGTCAAAGTAAGTACAGAATTCTGGTTTAATAACTTTGAATTGTGTATTTGTATGCATGGGTAACTGAATTCACAACTAGGGTTGTGGGAACCATGGGTAATTAACAAGGTAAAACTACCTGAATAACAATTCTCGAATAGGTTGTTGCATGTATTGATAATTCTTTAACTTACAAGTCTCTTTAAGGAGTGCACGCGTTATAACATGCCCTATTTCTACTTTCTGGTCCAAGGAGGTAGTTAATAGGAAAAGAATTATCAACATAGATTTAGTATACACTATCTAATAGGCTAGTTTCAATTGGTGAAAAGTAGTAACTTATCCATACATTGAATATGATGTTTTATATTAGGTAAGGGTAAGGTTTAGTAAAGTAGACACACGTAGCTGGATCAAGGTACGGAGTGAAATTCTCTAGTTGCCGGACAAAGGAATTAGGGATACATAACTTACAACTTCGCATGCAAGACACTAGGAAATTATTATTATAGCTAGGATTACCACGTTATAAACCTGTAGGTAACACTTACACCCTAGTAATTCTAATCACTTAATAAGCACCAAAGTTATAAACTTGGTATTTGTCTTACTTTGAAATAATTAAAAAAATTTGTTACACAAACCCACCCCCACCCACTTTTAGTTAATTATTTTTGGAGGACTAGACTAAATAGACGTAATCGTAGATTGAAGTTAAGTCTAAACTATTTTCCTCATAGGATCGACACAAGCTAACAATTAGGCTCTTTACTCGATACGACCGCTTATACTTCTTTGGGGAAGTACAATTTGAGCGTATCACCATGTAATCCTTAAGACTACCTAAGTTTGGATCATGTCTACATAATAAACTAACTTCCCTTACTACAGTCATTCTTTTTATTGATATAGGTAAGATACGATATGACCATTCCTATGCCACCTTCACACCTTAACTAGACAACCCTAACTACTCTAGGTAAGTACTTATTGATTTCACATGCTTTCTTAACATAAGTCATTACATCCATTAGTTCAATTAAAACTAATTCATCATATCCAGACATTCAAGTAACGGTCTTGGAGAAGACCTAGGGACTCTCACTGACATTTTCAAAGCCTATTGTAAAATGTCAACATAGAGTCCCACACCACCATCTGAACTTCATAGAACTTCTCCAACACTAGTTGATATCCAACATAATGATAATAGGCAATAATCAAATTAGACCATGGTAGATAAACATGGGATCCGTAGTTGTAACCTACTTTGATAGACGATGTTCTACTTGTCAATGGTAGAACTTGGACATATCCCATGTAGGCACATGGTTAAGGAGTATGAAAGGCTTAAGTTGTACTCTAGTCTCATTCTTCACTAGAGCTATTTCCCAATACATAATTACTTTGTGCTAGCCTTTGTTCTTATAGAGTAATTCACATTAAAGGATCACATGAAGAGGATCCATATCAAGTTCATCCAATCAACCCTATGTCCATCATTAATTACAAGAAGGATAACAGTATGGCTTTGGACTTTAATGTTCATAACCTTTCCACTAGGTTCAAGGTTTCATATAAAGGACCTTCTTAACATTATTCAAGGTCTCATAACAATCATACATTCAATACTAAGAGGATTTAGCATCCTAAGTCAAGACATCTCATATTCACATTCATACGTGTATCAAGTAAGGGACACAAATCTACCAAAACAAGACACAACATACTCACTTTTGCACAAATTGTATATCATTCTAGAAGCACACATGAATGACCATTATAATCTATAATTCATCCAATACACTGCTATAACATCATCAATATAACCATCATAGACTCATATGTTATAGTCTAACATGATCACCTAAAACAAATAGAAGAACACTTACTTTCGCATAATCACAAGTAAAAGAACATGATCATACTTCACATAATAAATGCACACATCATCATAATACTTTACGTAGTTCGTCGACAAGGCCATGGTCATTATAATACATAAAGTAACACAGATAAGGCCACATCATTCACATATCATTGCCACCATAACATACCAATCACAACAGAATACAAGAAATACATTACTTAAAATAAAAAGAATTAGCGCAGCGTACCACCAATCTATTCTTAACACTTCGATCCTAATATAAAGCATCTAATTCAATAACATAAGGCCCTTACCCCTTGACATGAACATCAATTCAATAACAAAACAATAATACTCAATTAATCTAGGTCAATTCAATATAGATTCATCAATACAAGACAACCTATACACCAATTGAATACAATTATTACATCATTCTGTAGCCCATAGAAAACTACAGTAAAATTTATCCTCATTAACTTAATTTCACTTTACCCATAATCCCTATCCCGATGAGTCAAAACTTAAGCTTTTATTTTCTAGTAGTCAAAATCTAGGGTTCATAAATTACATGGTTTCATAGGTTAATTGATTTAAATTCATATAAATAACAAAAATTCAATCCATATACAATGCTTCAAAACCATTAATGCAAGCACTCATGGGTAGATAATAAAATTGGACAAGTTCATCTTTTAAAACTTTAGGAAACTTTTTTAATTTTTGTCTCCTTGATAAATAGAGTTTCAAGGATCTAAAACCTTACTCAATATTGTTAATAAACCAATTTTATGAAGAATCTCCACTCAATTCTCCAATCCAAGATCTCTCTTGAGTTTTGGCTTCAATGGTATCTAGAGAATTTCTTAGAGATTTGGGGGTTTTGATTTTGAAGAATGAATTCATGTAGGCAGTTAGGACTTATTAACCCACTTAAAATACCTCAAATACCCCTAAGTAACTGCCCTTTCTATTATGTAGACGTGGGCGAATTTTCCGATTCATCCCAAGAGTTTACAGTAAAGTTTCGCAGGAAAACAACTTCATACACGGATACAATTGACGGGTGGTTTCCTAACCAATGGACCGTCTGAATGGTCCGTGGTTCGAGACTGAGGCTGGTCTTATGAAGCTTGACCTGTCACGCCTAAGTCTTGACCGACTCCCTCAATCGACGGGGCGTGGACCAGGCTACTTGTCGTCGATTGTCTCATTCTATTGGGCTGGTCTAAGACGACCTTTGGGTCAAGGCAAGGTCCTTTCTCAAGGACCCTTGGATGGTCCTTGGGGTTGTTTTCTTGATTTTTCCAACCCGAATATGTTTGTATACGAGTTTATAATGTCCCATATAAATTTCATCCAAAATGAACACATAAAACTCTATAAAAGATGCTTAGACAAACGAGGTCGTTACAAGGCAAACACTTCTAACATCATGGACGTTCTTGGATCTTTGACCTCAAAACTTCATGAAACATGACACATTAACTATAAAAATTATTATAACTCATATAATGATATCATAAGCTCATGAAATACACATATAAGAATATAACCATACATGAGGCACATAGGTGACTAAGTTGTTGAACGTCTTAGTCGTCCCTTGATGTTTGACTCCCAATGCACCTAAAACATTGGACACTGACTTCATACCACATTATATATGAATTTATGAACTTATAACCTAATGAAAAACCTGTTAGGATATAGCTTCACCTATGTCATTTTTGAGGTATTACAATCTCTCCCACTTGGACAATATTCATCCTCGAATGACACTTACAACTCTCATAACAGTTCCAAGAATAGAGATTCAATTTGAAGCTCATAACCATACCATATAGAAACTTATACAATACAAACATCTAGGAAAACATTAATTTCATATATTTAAGAGACTCACAACACAATAAGAAACTAGAATATATTCTATAATGTATTATGCCATAAAACTCACATCCTTTATTTCGAATAGAAAAAAACTCATTTTATATTCATTATCCTGATCATATAAATTAGTTTTAACCATCTTACAACAATTTAAAATGAAATAATGAATTAGTCAAATTTCCAAAATTGTTACACTTGGCAGAAATACCTTACAACTTTAGACTGAACATGCTTCCGAATTTAGAAAATGCAACATTTAGGCAATTCATAATGAATACATGCTAATATGCAAGATAAAATCATATAAACATATTTTACAACATGATCATAACTTCATAATGCACAATGATAGAAATTAATTGAATTCAATTTCAACAAGACTTCTAAACACAATGCAGATTAAACAAGCTTCTATAACTTTCTAGCTCATCTACTAACCATACTTCCCCACTTAGAAGAAACTCATATCACTACAGAAATACAAGAACTTACCATCATCATCATCACCCTCATCCGGCTTTGCTCCTCTAGTCCGGAGTGCATAGAAACACATTTTATTTGGAGCATCAATTTTTTGAACATTAAGAGAAACTTGCTTACCATCTCTAGTAGAACAATGTTTAACTTTGTGTCCCTATTAACCACAACCAAAGAAACTCCCGGTACCCCGTAGAAACTCCCCATAGTGCCTCTTTCCACAAGTAGCACAAATAGGCTTGCCATTTTGAGAACCAACCCCTTTCTCAAATTTAACCTAAGGAACACTAGATCCGTCTTGAGTTTCAACCCTCTTTTTTAAACTAGGTTTACTTTGATCACTTTAACCACTCCTCTTCAAGTATCTAGCAATCCTACGAAATTTAGACTCCTCAATTGATTGAGAATACACCATGAGTCTAGATAGGGTCATATCATCATGTAGCATGGCCATATGATATTCTTCTTTCACTAGATCGGCCACACCTGTCACAAACCTACTCATCTCATACCTAGAGTTAGAGACAAGCGATTGAACAAATCTAGACAACCTTGAGAACTTCAAGGAGTACTTCTCAACACTCAAATTGCTTTGCTTGAAATTGATGAACTCCTCTACCATAACCTCCCTTCTCTCACGACAAAAGTGTTTTCCAAGAAAAGCTTCATTAAACTCCTCCCACTCAATAGGAATCGACTCAACCAATCTATTATCTTTCCATTGAGTGTACAACATTTAAGCATTTCCCTTAATTGATACGAAGTAAACTCTTCCTTCTCCCTAGAAGTCACTCCCATGGTACTCAAAACCTTGTAGAGTCCATCTAGGAACTCTTGGGGATCCTCTCCGACCTTAGAGCCAAGAAACATAGGAGGATTCATCATTACAAAATCTCTCAATATGGATGCCATAGTGCTTTCCACAACATTCACTCTATTCACCATACCCATATTACATAGGTAGTCAAAGGTCAGACAAAAGTGATTAATGTCTCTCTAATCTCCCCATTAGTCATTTACGGGGTAACCACAATAGGGACTTGATCACTTTGAGCACCTTCATGTACTTTCTCAACTTGCTCATCTTGACAAGTTATCTCTTCATGCACATCATTCTCCTCAACTCTATCTCCTAGTTAGTGTCCTCCTCGTATTCATCTCTTATAACACAATAAAAACTGTAGGAAAAAAGTACTCATAAGTTTTACTCTATGACACGACATAGGAGTAGAAAAGAAGGGAAACTCTGTCTTCATATAGTCTCTCGCCCATAGATGTGTCGCGACTCACACTTAATGCCATGACTGTAATAGACGTGACTTGATGAGACTTTTTGATTCCTAAGACCCTTTTCATAACCTATGCTCTGATACCAAGCTTGTTAGGTTCTGAGACTAACCCAAGAAGATATGACAATCTTGGATATTGCAACATGCATACTTGAACTATTATAGGTCTTGTACAAACCCTTTTATATCGTTCATTGCATATATACACATAAAAAGTAGTGAAAAATTCAAACTTTTCACAAACAGTTGCATTGTCTTTAAGAAATCTTTCATAGAAATTTCATACGAAATACTAAGTCTCAAATTATCAAATCTTAGACACAAGAGTACTCTGGGAAATGGCCCATACACAATACAAATATAGTACTACTAAGTCTATTACAATACTTCAATAAGAGAAATAAAAGACAGTTATGCCCTCCATTTAAATGAGGACATACTTCAACTTGCTTGAACGATCCTGTAATTCAAGCTTAGCTCTCCAAAAGCACCTTCACCTAAATCACATTAGAGATAGATAAAAGCAATGAATTAGTACAAACACATGTACTAAGTATGGCATAATGCATAAAAATTATGAAAATGGAAATTTATTAGAAATATGCGTTCTTTTGAATTAAATATCATAACTCAGGCATAAGAAAAACATTTTAAAATATAGGAACACATAAGAAATCACTTAAACCATTCATCACATTTTAGAATAAAACTTACAGTGAACTCCTTCATTGTTACATTTAAGTTTCTTAATTTCACCATAGACATTTTGTAGAATGTAATTCCGTCACTAAAAGCTATCATAGGATTCATTTAAGTAAGACAAAGAGATACCTCCCATACACCATCTCTAGGAACACAAAAATTATCCTTAAGACCACCTATAATGAGACATATAGACTTACAATACATAAAACATATGAGCATGAGATCCTCCTACCAAAGGTGATTCTAAGTTTCACTTGAGTGAGTTGTGAAGTGACCTCCCATACTATCGCTTTCACACACAATTAAGAGATCCTTTAGACAACCTAGTATAAAATCATTCTCACTTAACTCAATAGCAATCATAGGATATGATCTTCTCTTCAAAAAGGTTATAAAAAGACCTACTCAAGTAAATCAAGAAGGGAATGTCCATGATTTACCTCTTCATGATTACCTAAATAATCCTTAAGACTACCTAAGTGTGGATCATGTCTACATAATCAACTAACTTTCCTAACTAGAGTCATTCTTAAGACACAACATACTTCAGTTTTGCACATATTGCATATCATTCTAGAATCACATATGAATGACCGTTATCATCTATAAGTCACCTTATGTACTAATACGACATCATTAATATAACCATAATAGACTCATATAATCAAATAGAATAATCATGAATCAACACTAAGACTACACACATAAACACATAGTCATAATCTAATATAATCACCTAACAACATCAATAGAATAACACATACTTCCATACAATAACAGGTAGAAGAACATGATTCACATAATCTTAAAGTAATGCCTACAAGGCCACATCATTCACATAAAACGTCACTATAAGTGGACCATACCAAGCATAACATAATACAAGATCTAAATTTCTTAAAATAAAGAGAATTAGGGCAGCGCACCACCAATCCATTTTCAACACTTCGATCCAATGCTAAATTATCCAATTCAATACCATAAGTCCCTTACCCATGGCCATGAACAAAAATTCAATAAAAAAAACATAATACTCAATGAATCTAGGTCAATTACATATAGAGTTATCAATCTAAGACAACCTATACATCGATTGAATACAATTATTACATCATTCAATAACCCATAGAAAACTAATCAAGAATTCATAAGCATTAAGTCAGTATCACTTAACAAAAAAAATAGTCAAAATGTAGGGTTAGTTAATTTCATGTATTCATAGGTCAATTGATTTAAAATAATCTAATACGAAACAATTCAATGAATATACAATTCTAGAAAACCTTTAATGCAGTAACCTATGGATTGATCATAAAATTGGACAAGTTCATTTATAAAAACATTAGAAAACTCTTCTTATTTTTGGCTCCTTGATGAATAGAGTTTCAAGGATCAAAAATCATACAAAAATTATGTTAATCCACCGATTTGATAAATAATCTCAACTTAGTTTTCCAAATTATGCTCTTTCTTAAGTTTTGTCTTCAATGGAGTTCTTGAGAATTTCATAGAGATTTTGGGGTTTTTATTTTGAAGAATGTATTCATCTAGGCATTTAAAACATACAAACCCACTTAAAATACCTAAAATACCCCTAATTAACCATCGTTTCACTTATTTTGACATGGGATTAATTATTTTATACACCCCTAGAGTTTACAGTAAAGCTTCCAAGGAAAACAGCTTCAGAGACAGATGCAACCAACTGGCCATTTCCCAACCAACGGACCGTCCTCTTGGTCCGTGGTTTCAGAATGAGGCTGTTCGTATGGTGCTTTGCCTGCCACGCCTATGTATTGGCCCACACCCTGAATCAACGGTGAGTGGACCAGGCTACTGGCCATCGATTGCCTCCGTCGATTGGGCTGCTCTAAGACATCCTTTGGGTCAAGGCAAGGTCTTTCCTCAAGGACCCTAGCATGGTCCTTGGAGTTGTTCGCCCAAAATTTTCCAACGCTAATAATTTATATGAGTTTAGGAGCTCCCATATAAATTTCATTCAAAACAACCAATTAAAACTCAAACAAACATGTTAAGACACACGAGGTCATTTCAAGGAAAACCTTTCGAATGTCATCGATGTTTTTGTACTTTTTACCTCCAAACATCATGAAACTTTACACAGTGACTATAAACACAATTTTATATCATATAAGGGCCTCATAAGCTAGTGAAACACATATATAAGAACATAAACACACATGAGGAACATAGGTCACTTCATCATCGAACGTCTTGGTCGTCCCTTGACGTTTGACTCCGAATGCACCTAAAACTCTGGACACATACTCAATACCAAATTACAGAACAATTTAGTACCTCATACCCTAATTACAAACATGTTAGGATATATCTTCACCTATGTCATTTTTGAGGTATTACACATACGAATTTGCATGGTATGCGTCCGGATAAAGATATAAATTTCTACATTGAATTAGAGTGGCACTCGCCCTATTTCACTCCCTCGGTATCATATGGATCCAGAAGAATAAAGAGAGTTTAGGTTCAAATCAAAGTGGTTCTTGATAAATGGCTTATCCGTACTAGTATTTTCAAGTGGGGTGCTCCTATCTTATTTGTTAAGAAGAATGAGGGTGATATGAACACTGAGGATAGTATAAGGACTGGTGATTTTATCTTAAGACATAAGAAAATGAGTATAAAAATTTGGTTAGTCCTTTGAATTTGTTGAGTATACTTGAGTTTGAGGTTTTACGTCGATGAAAATGATAACATGTGGCTATAATTAGGGCTAAATGGGCATAATGGTGATAATATTTCATAGTCGATTGTGACGTGACACAACTATGTAATAAGATTGTAGCTAAGCAAATTTGGTGTAGTCGAGTATTTAAGGTTGTGCTATTCTAATATTTGGTTAATAATGTGGTCATATGGAAAGTTTTAAGAGATGGAGTAATACCACTTTAATAGAATTTAAAAGAGCTAGAGTCATAATGATGAAAAATAGTGTGATGAGTGCACTTTCAAAGAGAGGAGAGAACAAGAATATTGTATTGATTGCAAAGGCTAAAAAGATATTTTAAGAGGTGTACATAATAGGGTGCAGACATGTGTAATTTCATTTGTTTTGTTGTGACTATGGTAATAGTATCACAAGTCCATCATATTGGTTATAACAATTGAAAAGGACTTGACAAAGGAGTGTACAAACACTATCTTGAATGTGATGATAAGTTTTTTTGTTTTGCTTTGAATTTTGTAATTATTACGATGAAGTTTTAAGCAAAATATATATGAGATAGATGGATATGCCATGCATGATAATCTAAGATCCATGAATTTATAAAAATCTTTTAGGTATACGCTAATGTTGATAGATAAGGGGATTGTGTTATATGGTTGAATTTACAATTTAAAATTTTCATAGTAAGTCTATATTTGTGGTGATATATTTTGTCATGGTATAAATTTACAAGGTGTGAAATGATCAATTGTATTAGTTATTGAGAATTTTAAAGGACTTATACTTGGGTTGACTTTTAAAGTATATTACTTTTGATTGTTAAAGTATTTATGAAAGGTTTCCATTTTAAAAGTACTGGTTTAGAGTAAGATTAATGATCAAAATGCTCATGATTGTTGTAAGTATTGAGAGTATGTACTTCAATGGAACGATGTGAAGAGTGTGTGGAGTCAAGACTCTTCAGATGAAAACCTTTCATGTTATTCCGTTAACTCTTATGTGACCATCTACTCCGTTTTATACATGGTTGTGTGAATGATGCACTATCTAGGCTCATGCATATTTTTAATTTTTGGGTGGATCCCTAATGGTTAATCAAGTGTACCAATACTGCATTGTTCTCTTGGTTGAGTGGAATAATTGGGAAGAATTGGTTATTTAGATTACTTCTGTGGTGGTGTCTGAGTTGTAACTTATTTAGTGGTTGTACACACACCATCTTGTTTATGAGAGTTTATAGAAAAGATAGCATGCGTATTTATAGTTGTGTGACAATTGTAATATTCATCTACTTGTCGAGGTCAGTTATCAATTATGTGTGATTGAATGTGGTATAATTGGGTCCAATTATCTTATTCTTAAGAGTTAATCTACAATTACTAAACATGATACTTCGATAGTGTTAGTGGAGGGTTTGTTTGCTTAGACATATCCCTCGAATCTGATCTTTAAATATTAATTCTTTATAACTTAAACTCAATGGAAATTGGTTTGTGAGATGGATATGTTGATAAGAACTATGATTTTTTGAGTAGTACAATTGTGTGTTGGTTGGCTGAAGTTCACCTCTAATTGTGGCGAGTTTTGATTTAAGATTTTTTCATGGTTATGTAAGAAAGGGTAATGCATGGTTTTGTTAAGGTCCTTGATAAATGTTGCAGACATGTGAATGATCAACTTTTGTGGTTATTGGGAATATCGTTGTGGTTAGATAAGTGTACATACAACAATAATTAACACTCAAGTATTACGTGTTGCATGGGAGGATGTATAAGTATTAAATTGGTTGGCTGGGAATGAGGAGAACATTACACAGTTAGAATAAGTTTTGTTAAACAAGATCTTCAATATGATAAAGAACTTGTTAAACTTGGTCACAATGTTAGGAAGCTAAGGACATACAAGAAAAGTACACCCCAGTAATTTGATGTTTCAGATACTACTTACTTTAGCCATCCTTCCTAGTTGATCCATCACATCCCGAAACCACACTTTAGAAGTTAGGGTAATCTCGGATTGCAACCAGCGTACATGACCTCTCGGAGGTACAAGCCCTTACATATCATTCATCGCATGAACATAATTAAATGTAGTGGGAAATTAAAACTTTTCGCAAAACATAACCTTGTATTTCAAAAACTCTTTCATATAAAGTCAAAGGAAATATTATGTCTAAATCTCATCAAACATAAGACACGAGAATACATGGGATACGGTCCATACTTCAAAATATAAAAATACGTAGTCTATTACAATACATCAAATTGAAACAGAAAAGACATCTATGTCCTCAAATAAAATGAGGACATACTTCGATTTCTCTTGAATGATAATATGATCCAAGTATTCACTTCCCGAATGCTCCTTACCTACCAACAACTGTAGAGATAGACAACAACCACATGTATTAAGTATGGCATGAAGCATGAAAATCATCAAATGGATATTTATTAAAAATATGCATCTTTTCATTTAAAAATCATATTATATTCAGAAGAACAACATTTAACAACTAAGAAACATATAAGATAACATTTAAACCATTTAACCTAGTTTTTTAGCTAACCTAACAGTGAGCTATATTCATTGTACAGTGAATTGCTTCATTGTTACAGCGAAGTATCTCTTGCTTCCTTTCAACACTTTCTAGTGTGTAGTCTTCTCACTAAAAACTAACCTAAGACCCACTTAAGAAACAAAAAGAGAGACCACCAATACAACCTCCCTAAGCATACCTAAATGTCCATCAAGAATACTTATAATAAGACACATACACAATCACAAGGCATCAAACACATCAATATAAGATAATATGACATTCTCATGCCAAAGGCTATCAAAAGACTTACTTAAGTAAGTAAAGAAGATAAAAAAATCCAATATTGACCTCTTCAAGACTACCTAAATAATCCATAAGACTAGCTAAGTTTAAATCATGTCCACATTATAAACATCTTCCCTAACAAGAGTCATTCTTAAGACTCATCTAAGTAAGATACAAAGTGACCATTCCTATGCCTCCTTCACAACTTAACTAGAAAACCCGTAACTACTATAGATAAGTACTTATTCATTTAACATTTTCTTAACTTAGGTCATTGCATTAATTAGTTCATTTAGGAGACATTCCACAAATAAAGGACATTCAAGTAAAGGTCTTGGACAAGACCTTGAACACTTAGTAACACCTTCAAAGCCTATTTTGCAATGTCTAGATAGCATCACATACCACCACCTATACTTCATAGAACTTCTCTAATGTTATTAGGTATTCCATATGATGACAATAGGCAAAAATTGACATAGTCCATGATAGAAGGACATGGAATCCGGAGTTCTAACCTACTCTGATGAGGGTGTTCCACTTGCCAATGGTAGAAAAAATTCCATGTAGGCACATGGTTAAGAAATCTGAAGGGCATGCTTTGTAATCTTATCTCATTCTTTAACCAGAACTACTTCCCTTACCATACTGACTATGTGATAGCCTTTGTTCTCATAGAATAATTCACATTATGGTTCATATTAAGCTCATCATGACTTTCCTAAGGTTAGATTTGATGTCGTTTCAACAAAGGAACCTTATGTCGATCATTTCTTTGCTTTGCAGAATACCATTACGGCTAAGGACTTCAACATTTTTAACCTTACAAGTAGGTTCAACATTTCCACATAAAAGACTCTCTTAACATAATTTAAGGTCTCATGTCATTCGTACATATAAGACTATGAACTTTAGCATACTAATTCAATACATCATATATACATCAAGTAAGGAACACAAGCCAACAAAGACAACACACCACATACTTTACCTTAACACACATTACATGTCATTATCATCATAAATATGACCATCATAGATTCATATAGTTAAGTAGGAATAACTTAGACTCAACACTAAGACTATACACACAAGGTCAAAATCATAGTTTAACATGATCACCTAACTAGCATTAATAGAACAACACATATACGACTTCACACGTAGATAGATATTGTCATACTTCAAATAATTAACCACAAAAATAGAAACACTACTTCAAATAGTTTGCCAACAAGTCCATGATCATCATATTACTTAAAATACCGCCGACAAAGCCACATAAATTCAAAGTAAAACACATAACAACACCACCATAAGTTGACCATACAAATAACAACATAATAGAAGCCTAATTAATCATAAAACAAAGGATATAGGTCATCTTACCACCACATCATCCTCAATACCTCAATCTAATACAACATCACCACTTTCGATATCACAAGGCCCTTACCTACGGACATAACAAAAAACTCAACATAATTGTAATAATATTCATGAAAATAGGTCAAATTACTATATATTAATCAATCCCATACAACCTAGATATCAATTTACTACAATTATTACATCATTAGACATTCCATAGAAATTTACACCATAATTCATCAACATTAGGTCAATATCAAGTAATCCATAAATCAGTCAAAAAATAAGGTTAATCTAATTCATGGGTTCATAGGAAATTCATTTTAAAATCATAAATAAAATAACAATTTAATCCATAATAAGTGTTTAAAAAAAATTAATGCAAGAACCCATGGTAGATTTATGAAATTGAATAATTCAATTTTAGAACTTAAGAAAACATCTTGAGAGTTGGGATCCTTGATGAAGAGAGTTTCAAGGATAAAAATCCATACCTTTATGAATATAATTATTTAGTTTTATGAATAATATCCACTCTATTCGTCACTCGAATCCCTTCCTTGAGTTTTTACTCCAATGGAGTTCTAGAGAGAATTTTAAGGGATTTGGGTTTTTGATTTCGAAGAATGAAATATTCAAAGTGTTAAACACCTATATACATATTTGAAATACTAAAAATAGACTTAAGGAACCTACAATACTCTTATTTGGAAGTTCAGTGAAATTACAACTTCACCAGTCACTTAAAAGTGAAGTTGCACGCAAGACAAACTCCATCGACGGTCGGCATTTGTCGGACCGTTTGTAACAAACGGAAAGTTTTGTCCTTACGATGTTGGGTTTAGAGGCTCAACATGGTTCCCTTAAATCCCCATACTAATTATTTACTAGTGGCACACATAGATGGAGCATCGACTGGCCCACAAGCTGTCGATTGCCTCAGTTAGTTTGGGTTTCCTTAGACAGTCTTGGGCATCACTTTTGGGTCCTTCCTCAAGGACCATTGGATGTTCCTAGGGATGTTTTCCTGGATGTTTCAAAACCCTAAATGATGGTATACGAGTTTATCACCTCTCATAAGAATTTCATCCAAAACGAACACGTAAAGCTTGACAAAACATTCCTAGACACACAAGGTCATTTCAAGGCAAAACTTTCAAAAATCATGGACGTTCTTGGACGTTTGACCTTCAAACTTCCCGAAACTTGAAAAAATTTCTATATGATATATAATAACTCATTTAAGGACCTTATAAACTCATGAATAAAACATAAACATATATAACCACAAATGAGGCATATAAGTAACTTAGTCATCAAAGGTCTTGGTCGTCCATTGATTTTTGACTTCCAATGAACCTATACTCTTGGATACTGCCTCTATACAATATAATAGACCTATTTAGGACTTATACCATCAAGAACAACATGTTAGGCTCTAGTTCACCCTAAGTCATTTTTGGGGTCTTACAATCTCCCCCACTTGGACAACATTCGTCCTCTAATGACACTTGCCACTCTCCGAACACTTTCAGTAATAGAGATTCAACTAGCGTCTTATGAACATACCAAATAACATAAAATCAATAAGAAAACAACAATTTTACATAGTCAAGAGATTCAAAACACAACAAGAAACTAGAAAAAAATTCTATAACTCATTATGCAACAAAACTCACATGCTTCATTCCAAATAACGAAAACTCATTTTATATTCAATATCATACTCATATAAAGCAGTTTTAACCAAATTACAACAATTTTAGACCAAAGAATCAATTAATCAAATTTAGAAAATCTAATAGTGAGTAGGTAAAAAATTTAATTGATTTAGGCAATTTTTCCAAAAATCCAACTTTTAGTCAATTCATAATATAAATATGCTAATATGCAAAGTAACAGTATATCAGCACATCTTAGAACATATTAAGGGCTTCATAAAATACACAATGCAAATAGATAATGAAATTCAATTTCAACAAAACTCTATATCATGCACATCATTATAAAGATCATGCACATACAACATACTTGTATATCATTCTACCGATCTTCTAGCCATACTACCCCACTTAGACAGAACTCATATCGCTAAAAAGAAATGAAAGTACTTACTCTCATCACCATCATCATTCTCATCTGGATTCGATCCACTTGTCCGGAGTGCATAGAAATTCCTTTTCGTTAGGGCATCATCCTTTGTAGAACTAGAAACAACTTTCTTACCCTCTCTTCCTCTAGAAGCAATGTTAGGACAATATCTCATCGTATGTCCTTCCTTACCACAAAAATAGAAACTACTAGTACCCAATAGACACTCAACATAATGCCTTTTTCCACAAGTGACACATGAAGGTTTGACATTTTGAGAACCACCTCCATTTTCCAATTTCACCTTAGCAATAGATCAATCTTGAGCTTGAGCCCTCTTTTTTAACCTAGGTTGCCCTTGATCACTAATTCCACTCCTTTTCAGGTCTCTAGCAATCCTCCTATGTTTAGACTCTTCAATCAGTTGTGCATACACCATGTGTCTAGATAGGGTCATATTATCATGTAGCATCACCGTACGACATTCCTCCCTCACTAGATGGGCTACACCAGTCACAAAACGACTCATTTCATCCCTTGGATTAGACAATGAAAGGGGTATATATGGATAACATAGAGAAGTTCAAAGAGTATTCCTCAACAATCATATTGTCTTTCTTGAGATTGATAAAATCCTCTACCTTAACATCCCTCGTCTCACGGGGAAAGTACTTTCAAATAAAAGCTTCATTAAATTCTTCCCACTCTATAAGACCTGATACTCCGGCCTGTTATCCTTCCATTTGGTGTACCGTATTTGAGAAACATCCTCCAGTTGATACAATGCCAACTCCGCCTTCTTTGTAAATGTAACTCACATAGCACTCAACACCTTATATACTCCATATTGGAACTCTAGGGGATCCTCTCCAACCTTAGAGCCTAGAAAGATAGGAGGATTCATTCTTACAATGTCTCTCAACTTAGATGCCATAGTGATCTCCACAACATTCACCCTAGGCACCATACTGAAATTCACTTGAGTAGTAATGGCTCGAGCTAAAGCAAGCAAATCCTCCCTAATATCTATAGTACTTAACTCCGGGACATCATCATGTCAACCCACAATATGGACTTGATCACCTTGAGAACTTTGAGGAACTTCTTTAACTTCTTAAACTTGAGGAGGAATCTCATCTTGCACCTCATTCTACTGAAATCTCCTACCCGGTGACCTTCTCGTATTCATTTTCCTAGAAACACAAGGAAAACAATAAGAAAATAGTACTCATAATTTTACTCTACGGCACCACATAGGAGTAAAGAAGAAGGGAAACTCTATCTTTCTATAGCCTCTCACCCATAGATGTGTCGCGACTCACACTGATTGTCAAGAATCTACTAGACGTGACTTGGTGAGGCTTTTAGAATCCTAATACTACTTTCACAACCTATGATATCATACCAAGTGTGTCACATTCGGAAACCACACCCTAGAACTTAGGGCAATCTTGAATTGCAAACGGAATACTTGACCTCTCGGAGGTCTTGTACAAGACCTTACACATCATTAATCGCATAAACATAATGAAAAGTATTGGAGAATTAAAATATTTCACAAAACCAATCATATTCTTTAAAAACACTTTCATATAAAGTCATAGGAAATACTAAGTGTCAATCTCATAAAACTTAAGACATGAGAATACTTGGGACATGCATATACTTCAAAATATAGAAATACATAGTCTATTATAATACTCTAAATGGAAACATAAAGACATCTTTTCTCTTTAATCAAATGATAACATACTTCGACTTCTCTTCAACAATGCTATGATCCAAGTCTTCACTTCTCAAATGCTACTTACCTACAAATAATTATAAAGATAGATAAAAGAATGGCTTAGTACAACCACACGTACTAAGTATGGCATAATGCATAAAATCATGAAAACGGACATTTATTTAAAATATGCATCTATTCATTGAAAAACATATTATAATGATAAGAACAACATTTAAAAACTTAGAAACACATAAGATAACACTTAAACCATTTAACCAAATTTTTTGCTAACTTAACAGTGAGCTATATTCACTGTATAATAATTTGCTTCACTGTTACAGTAAACTATCTCTTACTTCCTTTTAAGACTTTCTATCGTGTAGTCTTCTCACTAAAAGCTATCATAAGATGCACTTAAGCAACACATAAAGAGATCGCCCGTACAACCTCCCTAAAAATACCTAAATGACCCCCAATAATACTTATAATAAGACATATATACAATCACAAGACATCAAACCATGGATATGAGATAATATGACATTCTCATACCGAAGGTTATCAAAACACTTATTTAAGTAAATAAAGAAGATAATGTCCATTATTTACCTCTTCAAGGCTACCTAAACAATCCTTAAGACAACCTAAGTTTAGATCAAGTCCACATAATCAACATCTTCCCTAACTAGAGTCATTCTAAAAACTCATCTAGGTAAGATACGAAGTGACCATTCCTATGCCTCCTTCACACTTTAACTAGACAACACTTAACTACTCTAGATAAGTACTTATTAATTTAACATACTTTCTTAACGTAAGCCATTACATTCACTAGTTCATTTAGGAGACATTCAAAATATAAAGTACATTCAAGTAATGGTCTTGGAAAAGACCTAGAAACTCCAAATAACACCTTACAATCATATTGTGCAATATGTAGATAGCGTACCGTACCACCACCTAAAATTCATAGAACTTCTCTTATGCTAATAGGTATTCCATATGAGTATAGTCAATAACCGACATAGACCATGATGGCAAGATATGGAATTCGGAGTTCCAACCAACTTCGACGAGGGTGTTTTACTTGCCACTGGTAGAACTTAGACTCACCCCATATAGACACATTATTAAGGAATTTGAAGGCCATGCTTTGTAATTTATTCTTATTCTTTAACTAGAACTACTTCCCTTAACATAATCACTCGGGGCTAGCATTTGTTGTCATAGACTAATTCATATGAAGGTTCATATAAAGGGGTTCCATATCTAGTTCATAACCCAACTACATTTACCCTACCAAAGAGGCCCTTTAGGGTTACCTTACAATGGCGTAAGGTTTGATATGATGAGTTCCATCCAATCAACCTTAAGTCCGTCATTCCTTTAATTTGAAGGATACTATTACGGTTAACAACTTCGACATTTTTAACCTTACACACCTTACACCACTAGGGGTCAAGGTTTCCACATAAAAACTCTGTTAACATCATTTAATGTCTCATTTCATTCATAATTTAATACTATGAACTTTAGCATACTAATTCAAGACATCGCATATTCATATTCATATATACATCAAGTAACTAACACAAATCAACCAAGAAAATACACCACATACTTCACCTTAACACACATTACATGTCATTCAAGAAGCACATAGAAGTAACTATTATTATCTTTAATTCATCTTATAAACTATCATAACATCATTAATATGACCATAATAAACTCATATAGTCAAGTACGAATAACCAAGACTCAACCCTAAGACTATCCACACAAGGTCAATTCTATAGTCTAGCATGATCACCTAACTAGCATTAACAGAAGAACACATATATGACTCTACATGTAGATAGATATTTTCATGCTTTTCATAATAACCTAAACAAATAGCTACATTACTTCAATAAATTTTCCAACACGGCCATGATCGTCATATTAATTAATGTAACGCCGATACGGACACATCAAGTAAAACTCATAGAACCACCACCATAAGTGGACCATACAATTCAAAACATGATCGAAGCTTAATTAATAATAAAACAAAGTAAATAGGGAATCTTACCACCATTTCATCCTCAACACCTCAATCCAATACCAAATCACCACATTAAATATCACAAGGCCCTTACCCATGGCCATAACAAATAATTCACAATGATTGTAAAAGTATTCATGAAACTAGGTAAAATTACTACATATTCATCAATCCCATACAACCTAGATATCAATTTATATATAATTGAACAGCCCTTAGAAATCTACACCATAATTCATCAACATTAGGTCAATATCAAGTGACCCATGACATAGTGAAAACTAGGGTTCATCCAATTCATGGGTTCATAGGTAATTTATTTTAAAATCATAAATAAATAACAATTTATTCCATTATTAATGTTTAAAAATAATTAATGCAAGAACCCATGATAGAATCTTGAAATTGGACAATTCAACTTCAAAACATTAGAAAACATCTTGAGAGTTGGGCTCCTAGATAAGGAGAGTTTAAAGGATAAAAATCTATACCTTGATGAATATAATTCTTCACATTTATCAATAATCTACACGAAATTCATCATTCCAATCCCTTCATTCAGTTTTTATTCCAATAGAGTTTTAGAGAGAATTCTAACGGATTTGGGTTTTTGATTTGGAAGAATGAAATCTTCTATGTGTTAAACACTTATATAAACATTTTAAATACCCAAAAGACCCTAAAGGAACCGACAATACTCTTATTTGTATATGTTTTGAAATTACGACTTCACCCATCACTTATTAGTGAAGTTTTACACAGGACAAACTCGATCGATTGTTGGAAGTCGACAGACCATTTGTCCACAAACGGACTGTCCTTTCCTTCCGTCATTGGATCAAGAGGTTCAACATTGTTCTCTTCACTCCCCATCGTAATTACTTACAAACGGCACCCATCGATGGGGTGTCGACTGTCCCACGAGCCGTTAAATGCCTCAGTCGTTTGGGATTGTCTTGGACAGTCTTGGGCATCACTTTTGGGTCCTTCCTCAAGGACCCTTGGATCGTCCTTGGGGATGTTTGCCCGAAAGTTTCTAACCCAAACGTGATCTATACAGGTTTATCACCTCTCACATGAATTTCATCCAAACTTATCACATAAAATTCAAAACATGCCTAGCCATAAAAGGTCATCTTAAGGCAACACTTTCAAACATCATGGACGTTCTTGGACGTTTTACATCCAAACTCCATGAAACTCAACAAAATGTATATATATACTATAATAACTCATTTAAGTACTTAATTACCTCATGAATCATATATAAACACATAGAACCGCATATGAGACTCATAGGTGACTTAGTCGTCGAACTTCTTGGTCGTCCCTTGACGTTTGACTTCTAATGCACCTTAACTCTAACAAACTGCTTCTATACCATATAATTGACCTATTTAGGACCTTAGAAAATCAATACCAACAGGTTAGGATCTGGTTCACCTATGTCATTTTTGGGGTCTGACATGATCATCCGGGGACGTGTGATGAGTAAATTGTTATCTATTATAACGACCTGGTTATATAGTTATTGAAAAAAATAGGAAATTTTTTTGGTCGAAATTTTTTTTGTAGTAACTTCAAATTTCCCAACCTAGTACAGATTTGGACCAAATCGGAGTCTTTAAGGTGTAGGAAAATATGGTAAAAATTGGGTGAGTTAATTATGATTTTGGTCACATGAGTAGTTATATAAGTTATTGAGGAATCTTTACGACCTTACTGAATTAAATTCGTATTAATAGAACTCCCATAATCGATCTTAGAAAGAATGGGTATTTTCTGACTTTCATTGGATGATGGTTTGTTGTAAAATGGGGCTTTGGAATAATTTACTTAGAACTCCGTTTCCGTGTAGGCTGCTCGGGACGGAGTCTCTGTAGAGGGACAAATGCGACTTAAGTAGGAATTAAATCCTCAATATCATTTTATTCTACTCTTTTCGAATTAGAGAGGTGGGGAATGAACATACTAGTCTTCATCATAGTTTTCCAATATTCGTGAGGCTAATGTAAGGTTTTCACTCCCTGAATCCATTTTTCAATATGTAGAACCTATTTTCCTGAGTTAATACCAAAGGGGAAAGGTTGTGATATGAAATTTATGGTGGAAAAAACCCTAATCTTGTTATGTGGGATCAAGAGTTTTGTCTAGGGTTTTAGGGTATGTTAAAATCATGATAATTAGATCTTGTGTTGTTGATCCTTACATATTTTAATTATTTGTAGACCACTAACAAGAGGAAAGAATTCGGAAAGGGGAGATTCAAGTGCCTTAGGGGATTTAAGCTTCGATTCGAGGTAGGTGATGATTGTGATTTCATATGTGTGATATATGTTTATTTTTCTTCGATGCATTTATGTATGCTAATGTGGCATTATTGACCATTTAATTTGTAAATGAGTATAAATGAATAACTATATGCCATGAATCACATCTTATTGTATTATTGTGAAATAAACATTGTAATTGTGATGGTTGTGTGTTGAAGGATTGCCACACCCCAACATAACAAACAAGGATTAGAGTTCTACGTTTCTGCATAAATATGGGATTTGTTGTCACGTTCTGACATGACATAAACATGGGAATGAATACCACGTTCCGATGCACTAGAAGTTTTTGTATGGGTTCCATTAGAGGACCATTGGACTCGGTTCCATGAGAGGACCATTGATTTGTTATATATTGGCTTATTTTTAAGAACAGGAACATGGACGGTGACGTATAACTTCTCATTGACTTCTATTTAGCGTGGGTGTTGGTATCGGACTTCATTCATGCATTGCATAAGATACTTTAAGAGTGGTTGTGGTGTAGATCTCATATGATGTTGTATGTGATCTGTGTATGCATGTTTATAATGTTTCTTTGACTTAAATATATTTAACCTAATCGAATAGTCGTGTGATCCTACCAGTACACTGTGGTTGTGTACTGATACTACAATTGCTCTTATTTTTGTTGAGTAAATGGCATCCTCCAGCGGATATTGATAGACCTAAGCTATGTGAGTATTGCGTGTCAGTAAATTCAAGGGTGAGCCAGTTATCTCAGTCTTCCATGGATCTCTCTTATTTAAGTCCACTCTCTTCAGACTTGGGATAATTTCTTATGGTGTTTACTAACTTTCGCGGTTATACCACTTATTCTTAGACTTTTTATGAGTAGAGTTTTGGTACATTATCTTTCAGGTTTTAAGCATATTTTGTTCGTTTTTTGTTGTTAGACCTTAAGTTGGAGATTATTAGAAATACATATTTCTTTTCTAAGTATTTTGATTAGTTGGTTAGTATTAATTATTCTTCCACTAGAGTGTTAGTATGGGTGCCACTCTCGAAGGTCTGGGTCGTGATACCTTTCAAAAACACAACACTAAGGTCATAATCAAATTCACTTCACTCTAAAGTGCTCTTAATACATATACAAAGTCTTAATGAACATGCATAATTTAATAATTTATTCTTTCAAGATCAAAAATCATATGAATAGAATCATCTACTATTCACTAAATTAGACATGGATATAATCGCTAATCAGATAATATAATTACTACAAGAATAATCTAATAATATCTTTTTTCATCAAAAAACCCACTTCACAAGATCATAATCGAGAAATACCGGGATTTCATGGGTTCTTGGGGATTTGAACATAAAAAACATAATAAATAATCAATTCAATAATAATATAACGTAATTCAAGCGTTGGAATCGTTTTAAAAGGAACACATAGTGATGGAATTAAACTCTACCTTTTGGGGATTTGTATCCTTGAAATTGGGATTTTTAAAGGGCTCCGTGGATGAAGACTATCCATTGATTAAGAGATACCATACATTTTCAATTAAGCCCAATAAATTTGAGAGTAAAACCTTGCTTCTTCACCCTAGCTCCACCTCCCTCCTCCTTATTCTTTTCCTCATCCTCCTCCATCTCCTTCTTCTTTTTGTCCTCTTTCTCCTTCTCCTTCTCCTTCTCAGTATCCTTCTCCATCTCCGCCTCCTCCTTCTCCTCTTCGATCTTTTATATAGAGAGTATTCTTCGGAGAGGATGATGTTTTTTATTTTATAAACAATTACAAAATTGACATAGTTTAGTAAATTTAAATTCTTCTATAGGTTTTATAATTTAGGCATAATAACCCTTACGTTGTAATTAATTAAAACTAGAAAACCCCAAAGTGACCATAAGATTAGCTGCCAAAAACCAATTCTAGGCCAGAAACATGTGAAACACCCCAGAAATTTTTTTGAACTAAGACTCGAACCATTAATCTTAGTGAGTGATATTTGACCAAGTAATTTAAAATTTCGTAAATATTAGGGTGAGTTCACTAGATTTAGCACCAAGAGTTCCAAAAAGATTAGATTGGGAATAGCAAAAAAAGTGAAAATTTGTAAGTTAAGTATGAGTTTGGGTCAACTTTAAACTACCATAAATCTCAGCACAGGATGACTTAGGTGTGCGACACAAATCAATAGGAATTTTAATTACCTTTTCAACGCCACTGATTTTTCTAAATTTTGAGTTCAGATGAGTGAGATAGGAGCTTTTGAAGTAAGGCTGCCCAATCAAGGAAAGTTAACCAAAATTAGTGAGGGGTATTTTTGTCCTTTCCTTACCATCAGATTTAACTCGTTTTTAGTAATATATTAGTGGTCTAATTCTTTTAGGTTCAGTTTTATAAACATAAAATACACCTAGGGTTTTAGTTAGGAATTCAAGAAGAGACAAGAAAATAAAAGAGGAGAAAAAAAAACGAAAGGATGAAGACGTTTGTCGATGTTGTTGAGTCTAGTTGCGGATTTTCGACATGGATTCAATACCTAATTGGTATGTAAGCTTCTATAGTAATGGGTTTGTTCACCCACATGAAATTTTATTTCTAAGGTATTTTCTATCTCAAAAAGTTGAAGGAATTATGTCCTTGAGGTTCATCGTAGATCTTGTGTTGTTGGCATTTTGATGATTTCTTGAGATGAAAGTGATTTTTTGGAGTGTTTCTTTTCAGTGTATTAGTATTTACTTAGGTTGGGTAATTGAATTTAATGAAAACTTGAGAAAAGAAATTGATTAAAATCTATTTAGGGACTAAAAACAAGAGGCAAAATTTGTCGAAATGTTGCCTAAAGAGGGGTTGGCCCAGATCCTCCAAGAGGGTTGGGGTGGCATGCCTGCACTGCGCCGAAATGTACTCTCTTATGTAAGGGGCTGGTGCCCCGTGCCCGATACGCGGCAGGGTCTCCTGCCCCCCCCCCCCCACTGCTTTTGCTTTGATAGTCCAGTTTGAGCTTATTTAAAATGTATCTTCACTCCTTTTGATTCTAAACACTTTAAAATACTACTAAACACTTATAAATCATCCATAACATGAATGATTACCTTGAAACAATAATTTAAATCTAAGGTAATGTGAAGATTAGGTTTTGAGAGTTCTTCCTAACCTTTTTGAGAGATTCCCTTTGAGTTCTTTTGAAGAGTTTTCTACAACTTCTAGCAACTTGATTTTAAGACTCGATCAAGTGAAAATAACAGTGAATATTATATATTCATAAGTCAAATGTTTCATCTAAATCCTCCGTGTCATCAACTAAATTTCTTAAATTCATAATTCATATACAAGAGACAGTTAAGAGTAGTCAAGAAAGTCTTTAAGTTGAATTTTTAATTCTTTGAGATCCTTCATTGAATTGAACTATGTGTTGAAGAAGTAGAATATAGAATGAGACATTAATATACATGAGTTCCATCTAGTTACTTAGACATTCGATTCGAGTGATTCATGCCCATAATTTCCGCATGAATTCCATAAATTGAGTATTATCAAGAGGAAGAGTATCTCCAAGTTCTACGTTGTGAGAATTGAGTTCCTTATTCCTAACTTGAGTTAAAAAGGACCTGCTAGTTCTCGAGTTGAGTAGTTCATGCTTATAATTCTGCAAGGACTCTCGAAGTTGAAAATAATGACATTATCCATAAAAATGATATCATTAACCTTGAATCCATAGATCAATTCAAGTAAAATTTTGAACTAAGTCAAGAAGTTATAGAGTCAAGTTTAAATTTTAAGATGCAAGTCAAAAGGAGTTCTTAAAGTTTTCAAAGAGTCTTAAGCAATAAATTTAAATTTGATTTAAGGCTCACGTTACAGGTCGAGCAAAGAGAAAAGAGTTGAGTTTGACTCTCCGAAGCTATAAGTGAACTAAGTATTCCCTAATAAGTTAAAGTTTCAAGTTAAGTAAAAAAGAGAAAGAGTTAAGTTTATTTTTCTAAGTTATAAAACGGTCTAAGTATTCCCTCAACGTTGATAAATATTATTACATTTATGAAAAAAGGAAACTAAGGATTTCCATAAACGTTTTGAACTAAAGAGGGAACAATGATTCGAAAAGGAGACTTTAAACAAAATGGGTTCAGTAAATTATATCAATATTAGTACGAGAAAGAGCAAACAAGATGAGCAAAAGCGAAACAAAATAAATAAAAGACTCAATATATAATGACATTTCTATAGTAAAATTTAAACACGATGGACAAGGTGATGGATCGTCGTGAGTACCACGGACCGTCGTGGGGTCCGTCATGTATTACTTCAACTATGTTTATGTGGAGACCCTTGAGGAAAGTCTCTGACAAGTATGAAAGATAAGAAGGACATACCGTCGTGACAATGACGGTCCTCCTTTGGTGTCTGTCGTGGGGTACTTTATAAAAGAGAATGGAGACCCTTAGGAGAGGGGTCTATGAACGTCGCAACGGTTATGCAGGACGGACCGTTGAGGGTATAATGGTCCATCGTAGATGTCTGTCAGAGGACACATTAAAAAAGTATTGAGATCCTCAGGAGATGGGTCTCTGACAACTATGAGGGTTGTGCCGGACGGACCGTCGTGGATATGATGGTCATCGTAGATGTCCGTTAAAGGACACTCAGAAAAAAAAAGTAGGAGACCCTTAGAAAAAGGGTCTCTGACAACCAGAACGGTTGTGCAGGACGGACCGCCGTGGGAGCGACGGTCCGTTGTAGATGTCCATAAGAGGACACTTTACAAAAAATGGGACATCTACAGGAGATAAGTCTCAGACAACCACAACAGTTGTGCAAGATGGACCGTCATGGTAATGACGGTCCATCGCAGGTGTCCAATTGTGGACACTTGGAGAAAATTTTACAGTAAGGTAATAGGGGTGTTGGTACGGACCCTATGACGGTTCGTCGTGGGTACGACGGTCCGTTATTGGGGTCTCATTCTGTCATTCAGTGACAGATTTGGGCATGCCACAATAATCCCCTATGACCCAAATGTTTTTTTTAGTGTTTAACCTACATGTGTCTAACCTAAATACCTAGTAAGCTAGCAATGCTAAAGCACATATTGCTAGAGTTTTAACAAGGAAATTTTGAGGATTCTCAATCTAGGTCAGATAAAATTTGTATTAATGAATGAACACATCAATAAAAAATTGGAAAATACTAATTTATAAACAAAAATGCAATGTAAATGGGTAGAAGTAAGAGATGCATACCTTAGAATTTGAGAAAAACAAGCGAGGAAGGTACTTGGTGATTAAGAAGAGAACCACAGCAGCAGACTCCGGCTAGTAAAGAGTCTGCTTGAGGAATTTGGGGAAATTATCGATTGAAGGAGAGGTAGGAAATGGGAAGTTTACATGGGAGGGAATGGGAGAAAGAGGGAAATAAACCATTCAAATGAAGGGGTGGGGGGTTTTATAGGTTGAATTTTTTAAAAAAAGATCCCTGTCGGGTCGGGTCGGGTTCGCTCATTAATGACACAACTGAGTCCCCAACGACGGTCCGTCACAATTGTGACGGTCTGTCTTTAGTTCCGTCGCGTGTACCCTAGTTTTTAAAATAAATGAAAGGCATAGCTGACACGACAGATTCATGCGACGGTCCGTCGCGTTCGTGATGAACCGTAGATTGGTGCGTCTGTGACTGCTACAGACTGATTTTTTTAAAATTTCCTATTGATGTTCCTGCAAATTTTAAACCCATTAGTGGAATATGCTACCATTACTAGAAAGAAAAACTATTAGTATTGGGTTGCCTCCCAACAAGCGTCTTATTTAACGTCGCGGTACGACTGAGTACACTTGATTACTAAGCCTTCATCAAGATGGTATGCCTCAATCACTTCATTTGCTGATTCAGTATGCCCAAAATTGAGTTTTATTCATTTTCCATTGACCCTAAACCGCACTCCCTCCTTGGTTTCCAACTCAAATGCTCTATGAGGGAATAATTGGGTAATCAAGTAAGGGACAGTCCATTTAAAATTGAACTTGTTCGGAAGGCAACGCAACCTAGAATTGTCTAAAAGCACCAAATCCCCAATCATAAACTCTCATTTTTCACTTTTTAGGTCATAATCCTTCTTCATCTTTTCTTTGTAGGATATAGCACATACCGATTGGAGCTCACCACTATGCCTCCTAGACCTACAAATGTTGAAGGTCGCTTCTTCATTGTTCAACCAAAATTTCATCTGCCCCATTTGCATATCAACTAAGGCTCTATCCATTGCAAGGAATGGCCTCCTAAGAAAAATAGGCACTTCAAAATCGACTTCACAATCAAGAACAAAAAAATCTGCCGGAAATATGAACGACTCCACTTTTACTAGCACATCGTGGAGTATCCCTTTAGGCCTTTTCACTGTTTGATCGGCAATTAGTAGCCGCATGGAAGTGCGCTTTAGGTCACCCAAACCCAACTTTTTATAAATCGAGAGGGGCATGAGATTTATGCTTGCCACCAGATTACATAATGCTTTTGCAAAATGTAATGACCCGACTGTACAAGGAATAGTGAACGCACCCTGATATTCTTTCTTTTGTACGCGAGATCTTGTAGAAATAGCACTACAATGCTGCATTCTATCATCGCCCTCGAAAGTGACCGATCTTTTCTTTCTAACTAGATCTTTCATAAACATAGCATAACCGGGCATTTGTTTTAGAGCTTCTACCAAAAGTACATTGATAGAAAGATGCTTCAACATTGTTATAAAACACCGATATTTACCATCCTCGGTCTTTTTCACTAATTTCTGAGAAAGGGGGGGTCTAGGCATGTGAATTACCTTTATAGGCACTTCAGCATCTTTTCCAGTTTTATTTTCTACTTAACCACTACCCTTTTTCACCTTATCATTATCTTTTATCACCTTTTTCTCCTTAGACGGCATTGGTGGGTCAATAGTCTGCTAACCACCCCGAGTAGTGATTGTCATACAGTATCCGTCATTTTTCAGATCTTGGACAGTGTTGATAGGAAGAGTGACCGATTGCCGTTTGTTCATAGTCGCAGATAATTGGGCCATTTTCAACTCAATATACTTAATTGATATTGCATAAGTATCGACTTTCTGCCCAATACCCGCTAAATCACTCATTAACTCATTAATGTGCTCATCGTTAGCATCGTACCTCCTCATTATTTTGTGCAACATATCCTCAAAAGTATGCTTACTGTGAAGGACATTGCTATGTTAGAAATTGACATTTTGAAAAATGACTTCCTATTTGTTTTCATGTGCTTGGTGCGACACACCATTTAGATTTCACAAAGAAGAAAACATGAGCATGCCTTTGTTTAAAAGTTGAGAAATTCTTTTGTTACATTAAAGATGACCTTTGTACATTTTCTTGGGAACTCATGAGACATGTAACAATGTTTAGGAGAAGGACATTCCTCCATGGACACAACTAAACATGGTATGGTTGAGTCTAACCATCATAGAACTAGGTCTAACTAATAAGAATCCATTATCTATGTAATTAACTCAAGTCTATGTGCATTAAAGTATGAGTGCTTAAATGGCTTTTGAGTATTGTTGGAATCTGCCTATGTGTGACCTTACATTATGATATCTTAAATAAATTTAAGTGTAATGACCATGTTATGATCAGGAGAAGGATGTTCCTCCAATGAACATGATAAGATTCTATATGTTTGATGCATTAAAGTGTGAGTGAATAAAAGTTTTGCTTGCCTGTATGCATTGAGTGCTAAATGGATTGAATTGTGTTACTTTTAACTTTGGTGAATTGATTTCTTTAATATTATGTTATGACTTTTGTGAGCTTCTCTATGATTCATTGAAGTCCCTGTTGTGATTAAAGTTTTCTAAGTGTCATTCGAGGACAAATATTCCCAAGTGGGGGATATTTTAAGACCCCCAATATGAGTTAGGGTGTAGAGAGCCTAACATGTCACAATAAGCTTTATAACATGTTAATAAAGTATTTTCAAGTATGTTTGGGTGATTTGAAGTCATTTGGAAGTCAAACGTCAAGGAACAACCAGGACGTCCGACAACTTGTCACCTAAGGGGCCTTATATGTTTTTATGTGCTTATGTGTGTGTCATGAACTTATGAGGTCCTTAACTTATTGAAAATGATGTTTATAGGAGTGTATTGAGTTTCGTGATGTTTGCAGGTCAAACGTCCTAGAACGTCTAAGACGTTTGAAAGTTAGCCCTTGAGACGTTCATGTGTGTCTTGAGTGTGCCTTGCATGTTTGGATGTGTTATACGTTATCATTTTGGGTGAAACTTGCATGGAAGGTCTTCAACATGTTAGAGTGTATATTCACGTTGTATATGTCTAGGTATGACTCCCCAAGGGTCCCGTAAGAGGCCTTCAAGGAGGACCCAAATGTTGTCGAGACATGTTGTGTCAATCGACAATCTCAATTGATACATCATCAATCCAGTGATGACCCGTAGACTTGGGTAGTAGGTTGAACTTAAATTCAAGAGATGGAGCCACCAATAAGCATCTGCAGTAACATAAGATGGAGCAGTAGGATACACCGTCGTCCAGTCGATGCTCAGTCGATGTTGTCGATGGTGGCTAGCAACTACTGCTTGCACACTGTTTAGCCTATGTCTTTATGTGTTCACTATAACATTGGCCTTATAATTTATTAATGTGGAATTTGATCATCTTAAGATTATTGTAGATACTGCCATAGGTTATTATCATGGTTGAATTATGGGTATGAATATTGTATGATAAAAGTAAAGAAAGATTGGCATGAATTGATCGAGGTTCTTCTAGTCTATCGACTAATAGTATTATGTATGTGATGTGATCTCGATTCTAGGTTAGATGAAGCATTATTCCTTTTGATTAATGATCTATTTAGATAATTCCTAACATTTACATTATTGTTAAAATAATATTGATGATCAAGTCATTAGGGAATTCCTCTTCTCTCTATCCAATTGATAGTTTAGTGCCAATGTTTATCTTAATCTTGTAGGGATTTAAGCATGATTTAATTATGTTAAGTGTATATTTATCTATGCCCTAGATTTATACTATTGATTAAATATGATTTATGATCCATGCAATTAAAATCGGATAATGGTCTATGTCGTCCTACCTTCTTGTACGTTAGGGATGTGTTGCACTAGTTTGTACCATGTCCTTGTAGTAGTTTACGCATGACTTCATATATGATTATTGTACTTTAGATACTGACATATAATTTAATTGTTGATGAAAGAGTATTAATGATAAATGATGACCAAAGGCTAAAGGATTGGTAAGAATTGCTCTACTCTTCTACTTCTCTACTTCTCCATAGTATTGTTGATGAGGTCTTGTATGGCGTTGTGTTGTATGGTCCACTTATGGTGGTGCTGTTTACTTTATTGTCATTATATATGTATTGACTATAAAATTGAAGGCAAATTGGTGAATATATGAGTGTCTGGTTATAATGAGTACAGTATGTGAAGCTTATGCCTACTTTCCTATTTTAGTTGTAATCTAGATAGTATGGCTATTGTATGAGCATGTAAATTGTAGGTTTAAGATCATGTGTAGCTGCTTCCATTAATGAAGTGTTAAGGATTAATGACCCCTATACATGTACACCTATGTGAAGGTGTAAACACCTAATGTTTGGAGTCTTAAAGTGTAATATGAAGTTAGCTTGTCTCTAATGCTAAATTGGGTTATGTGGTCTATTCTTGTTTGTGCTTGTGGTCCTAAGAGGGTGTCTTACTCAACTTGTTGTTTTTATCCGTTATTTCATCATATTGACCAATGTACACACACCCTCACTCTACATGGATGCTTACAAGTTGTATTAGCGTCATAGAGTCTAATGAAAGGTTGTTATCATATTCACTAGTTTCTACTACTACGCATGTTAATCTTATGTCTATGAAATTATGAGATGTGTTTCCTTTAATAGGATAACTTGATAGGTCTACGAGTATGGTCAAAGGTATGGGACCTTGTCTGTGCATTGCACATGTTTACCTTGATAGGATAGTTCCTAGGATTGGTTTATATGTACATGATTATGAACGGATAAGTAGGTTATGAGCATGTCTTATATGCTATAATGTGAAATATGTAGTATGATGAAGTTTCATTATAACTAGTGTCTAAATGAGTTTATATGAAAGCATGGTTCATATAGTTACACTTGTATACCTATGCATGAATGAAGTAAAGTATGAACATATGTAGGTCAAAGGTGTGCTCAAGAGTATCCTAAACTAGATAGGTGCTTGAATATGGTTTGTCCATGTGAAAGGTTTTCTAACATGATATAGGTTGATGAAAGGATTTGTCATCTATAACCTATGAGCTAGGAATATGTGGAGTGAATCTCCTAAAGCCTATCTTTTATAAAGTATTGTAATAAAGGCTTTTAATAAAGGAAACTTATCTTAGCCCCTTCCCATTGTAAGAAGGTAGGTCACCATAATCCTCATGAGGTGGATAACCGCAATGCCTCCATAGGCAGAAAAAGGGTTTCCATAATGAATAACCATAATGCCCCATTTGTCATAAAGATGGTTTTCACATATATTCCTCCAAGTTTCCACAACAATGTTGCACCGTAGGATCTAGCAAGTGATATAACCTAATATGCTATCATGATACTCATGTCTTACCTTGGAATGTATGATACCCTTTTTTGGTGTGAGGGGATGAAACCAAATTACATTTTGGCTCACATGCTCTTATTGTCACTTAAGGCTATAGTTTTCCTAAAGGAAAATGGACATTGGAAGTAAATGACGAAGACACTAAATAGTATGGCCTAATGGAGGTGTCACTTAGAATAGGTTGAAGTAATGAATCCACCTAGACATGGCATAAGTGGCTCTTTGGGAGTTCTAGGAATATGATTTAAGGTGTATGATTATGGTTGTGTCTTTATGCATGTCATGGTAGTATTTTTCTACTTGTTATGAAAATTTTCAGGCTATGATGAGTCTATATGTGGTCTTATTCTTAGATGCACTATATCGGTCTTAATGACTATATGATGAAGGTTTTTGACATGAATGACGTTGTGTTCACTCACTTGTTGATGTATGAATTGTATGTTAAGTATTGTGGTCTGATGATAGGCTTACTAAGTATGTGTGAGTTTATGGTGATTCACATTTACATTGCACTAGTGAAATTAGATGTGGATTGTGAGAAAGTTCTTAAAATGTTCTATGTGAAGTGAAATTGGTATATGTGAATAATAAGTAAAGCTCACTCTATTGCCTTACTGTCTTGACATGAATGTGTCTTGTAATGTTCTACAATTATATGATGGTATGGGTTGTCATATGTTAGTTGTAGGTATGGTTTTTCTTGTAATATTGAGGTGATTCATTGCACCCAGTATCACTAGAGGGTTACTTGAGAGGTTAATGAGTTAAAAGAAGTACTTCACTGAAAAAGGAAAGTAGTCACTATAAAGTGACCTCAAATGTGGCTTAAATTCTATATGTGATTTTTTGTGATACTTGGATTTTGAATATGTTTATATGAAGTATGTGAATGATATAAATTTATTGTATAGACGTTTAATGATGTTATCACTAAAAGGCATGAAGTGTATTTTCAAAAAGTGACCTTTTTAAATGCATGGTTGCCATACTTAGTGCATTCTTGTACTAACTTAATTCTTCTCTACTTTTTACACAAAGTGTAGGTTATGGATTCGTACATGATGTATTTAATGGTGAAAAGATTGATAGATGATTCCCAAGTTCAAGAAAAGGAAATCCTTAAGTCCAAGGATTCCTAAGTAATGTCTAGTTACTTTAAAGTCTTTCCTTATTGTACTTATGTATTGTGTTATAAGGTTCGTGTCCCTAAAGTACTCTTATGATGTTGAGTCTGGTATGGATAAAAGAGACTAGAGTGTATAACTATGTATGATGATATTTTATATATAATAAAAGTAATGTTCTAGCATATTGATGTGGTAAGAGAGTTTTAAATTTTCCTCTAAATTTACCTATGACAATGCAATGAATGATAATGGGATTGTATAAGACCTTCTATAGATCAAGTACGCCATGTCACTTCTAGGGGGTGCTCCTAGGATGTGACAATAACATCTAGGTGGATCCACTAGATAGTATTTCTATAGAGGCAACATAGTTAATGAACTGAGAGATATAGTTGGGACCCTCTTTATGTACATCATATTATAGTCTCCAATCTCTTTGAGTACAATGGTGAACCCTACCTTCCGTCATTGGGAAGGTGTCCCCCTCACATCTAGTTCACTCGGTGCTAAGCAAGATTCCTTTTTTTAAATGTCTTTCATTAATAGCCATAAATAAGTTTAGGTCGTAGGAGACTAATCCTTGTATATCATCATAATTATGTCATTAGGAATTATAAGAGAATCACCTTTCAAAACATCATTCATAGTGAGATCCATATATCATATTGTAGTAGTACACACAAATGAATCAAAATCATCTTTATATCATTTCAACCATAAAATGATCTCATGATTCATAATAGAAGAAATTTCTATACCACATCATACCGTTCTAATCAATCCAATCACAACACATATACTGAATCACCATCATTAGGTATAAGTCATCACAATAGAGTTAAGGTTTGAAAATAACAAAGTCTTACCTCTTTTTCTTCCAAATCCATCATCATGGTCTTACCATCAACCAACCTCAATTAACTCATCAATTGTCATAATAACAACATAGAATAGTAATTCACACATTAACCAAGCCAAATGTATCAATACAAGATAATTCAATTAAAGATCACAATCCAGGGTTAAGGGGACAAAGTCATCTTCCGAAAACTAGGTCAATTAATAAAGAATTAGCAAAATTGAATAATAATACATCATAGTATAATCATAATAACCAAAATAAATCATAAACAAAGTAATTTATAAGATCAAATTTTTATTGGAAGGATCATTCGGGAAAAGGAATCCCTAAGGTAAAAGGTTCTCATACCTTGTTAATTGATGAATAATGATAGAGAAATGCACCCTCCTTGATGCCCTTTGACCTTCACCTAGACCTTCGATGGAGTTGTTCTATTTTGGAGAGAGAAAGAAGAGAGAAGGAAGATCAATTTGGTTTTGGAAATTAGAGGGTAAGGTTAGTTTAATTAGGTTAGGGTATTAATATAAGTCATTAACTAGATTAAGTAGGACTCCCTTAACCCCTAAATAATACACTAACCACCTAATAAATTTAATTGAACCAACTAAATCGTGGCATCAAAATAGTGACCTGATCTACAAGACTGCGACCTACGGGCCATAGGCCAGTCGACGGACAAGCCTCCCTCCTTGCTGCTCATCCGTTGTTTGTGAGTGAGACTTGCGAAAATGAACTCTCCACCAAATTTACTCAGTGCCCATTGACTATGGAAATCGACGCCCTGTCGATCAGACCACGCCTCATGGCCTGCCATATCTCAATGGCTACTGTCTCATGACAATTTTTAGTGAAAAGCAAGGGTCCTCCTAAAGGACCCTTTGTTGGTCCTTAGAGATTTCTACCTTGAAGTTTTTACTATAAACAACTCTAAAACGTATTTGAAACCTTACTACAAAATTCCATCACATTTTGACTCCTAACACCTAGTCAAATAGGCTATGGCACACTAGCACCTCTTGAACTAATTTTCGGACGTCATGGACGTTCTTTGCCGTTTTGATACTAAAACTTCCTAAATGACTTATATTCATTATTTTTACCTTAAAATAGTGTCTCAAACCCTATACACTCATGTTAGGCTCTAGATCACGTCTTAGACTTTTGGAGTGTTACATTATCCCCCCCCCCCTTTAGGAATATTCTTCCCCGAATGACATCAAGATCTTTTAGAGGAAAGGAATAGACTCAATACTAGAAACCAAACCAACAAAAACATATTAAAAATCAATAAAATAACATGAACTTTTACACCATGCAACCTAAAATATCACTTTCAATTTATAAGGGCTAAACATTCACTTATATGAGTATCAAGTAATATAGATTCTTGTATAATCTTTCTCTAAAAAAGTGTACTTAACGGGAATAAAATTAGCGGATTTGTTCAATCTATACACCACCACACATATAGAGTCATATTGCTTCCGAGTCTAACGCAACCCAACTACAAAATCCATGTTAGCATCTTCCCTATTCCAAGTACGAACTTGGACCTCTTGTAGTAAACCACCTGACTTTTGGTGCTTCGCTTTCACTTGTTGGCAATTTGGACACTTTGCAACAAATTCCACTATGCTCCTTATTAATCCATCCACCAAAACAATTCTCTCAGATCATGATACTTCTTAGTAGAACCCGGATGAATCGAGTAACGGGCAGCATGAGCTTCCTCAAGAATCTAACTTCTCAAATCATTGACATTAGGCACATACAATTTCTTTTAGTATCTAATAACACCTCCCCCCTTGGGAGAATGACTCATTCATCTTCCAAAGAACTGATTATTTTAAATCCATCAATGATGGATCAAGGTGTCGCTTAGATTTCACCTCAACCACCAAAGACGACTCAAGTTATGATGTACCACAACACCACCATTTGGAGAATCTTCAATTTGAACCCCTAAATGAGTCATCCTATGAACATCCCTCACTACATTTCTCTTGGATTTTTCCACACGGGACACACTTTCCATGGACAAACGATCTAGAGCGTCTGCTACCACATTAACCTTTCTTGGGTGATAGAGTACACTTATGTCGTAGTCTTTTAACAATTATAACCATCTACTTTGCTGGAGATTCTACACTTTTTGAGTGAATACGTATTAAAAACTTTTATGGTATTGTATTACACATCAACGTGAACCCCATGGAGATAATGCTTCTATATTTTTATGGGAAATACCACGACCGCTAATTCAAGGTCATGAGTCATATAATTCTTCTCATGGACTTTTAGTTGAATAGAAGCATGAGCTATAACTTTTCCATGTTGCATAAGAACACACCCCAATCCGACTCATGATACGTCACAATATACCAAAAAACACATACAACCCTCTGGTAGGGTCAATATACCAGAGCGGAAGTAAGTTTATCTTCTAAAATTTGGAATCTTTGTTCACATGCTTCCATCGACAAACCTTCTATAATAATCGGCTAGGTCTAAGAAACTCCTAATATCCATAGGAGCCAAAGGTCTAGGACAATTTTTCACCGCTTCGGTCTTCCTTGGATCAGCCGCTACACCTTCACTAGAGATGATATGACCGAGAAACGCTACTGAACTCAACCAAAAATCACATTTTCTATACTTGGCAAATAGTTGATGTTTCTTCAGCACTTGTTAAACCACTCTCAAATGGTCCATGTGTTCACCCTCATTTTTTGAATATACCAAGACGTTATCAATGAATACACTGACAAATGAATATAGATAACTTTGAAACACCCTATTCATTAGGTCCATAAATTCCACAAGAGCATTGGTGACACCAAAGGTCATCACTAAGAATTCATCGTGACCATATCTAGTTCAAAATGTCGTCTTGGTATCATCTTCACCTCTTCCTCTAAGTTGGTAATATTCTGACCTCAAGTTAATCTTAAAAAAGTAACTCGTGCCTTGGAGTTTATCAAATAAATCATCAATCCCTATGGATATGATATTTATTGTTGATTGTGACTTTGTTGAGTTGACGGTTATTGATACACATTCTAAGAAAACCATCTTTCTTATTCACGAAAAATATCGGAGCACCCCATTCAGAAATACTAGGCTGAATAAATCCCTTGTCTATTAAATTGATCCTTTAACTCATTAAATTATGACAGAGCCATACATTCAGGAGGAATTGAAATGGTATTTATATCCCGTAGCAAGTCGATACCAAAATCGATTTCCTGTTCGAGAGGAATACCGAGAAGATAATAATGAATGACCTTCGGAAATTCCCTCATGACGGGGACCTACTCAAAGGGAGGAATTTCGTAGTCTAAATCTTTGACTCTTACAATATGGTATAAACACCCTTTTGAGATCATCTTACAAGCTTTCAAAAAAGAAATAATATGACCTCTAGGAATAGAATTCCCCCCCCCCCTTCCACTCTAAAATAGGCTCATTTGGAAAGTTAAACTTCACCACCCTTGTTCTAAAATCTATGGAAGCAAAGAAATCATGAAACGAATCCATACCAAAAATGACATCAAAATCAAACATATCAATTTCCACTAGTTCGACATAAGTATCTCAATTGGGCAATACTATAGGAAAATTTCTATACACTATTTTTTGAACAACTGAATAACCCACTAGGCTTAGTCACTGAAAAAGGTTCATTCAAGATATCGGGCAAAATGTCATACTGTCTAGCTACTAAAGCGGTAACAAATGACAAAGTAGCATTGGGATCAATTAAAGCATATACATCAATAGAAAAGAGTTTCAACATAACGGTGACCATATCTGGAGAAATATCTTGCTCACCCCTAAAGCGGACAGCATAAAAGTGATTCTTCTTTGGAACATTTACATTACAACCACTTTCATGAGCTTGACCACTACCACTGTCTTGACCCTTAAAGTTTGGACAATCCCTAACGTTGGACACTCTTGCCACAACTGAAGTAATTGTCCGTCGCAATGATGAAATCACCATAATGCTTCTTTCCACACTATTAAGAATTTGTCTTCTTGGTTTGTCAACTAGTACCCTTCCCTTTTGAGACTTAGGGTTAGACACCTTATCATCACGAGTTTTAGGGAACTTGAAAAGAACTTGATTAGAAAACTTCTTTTTGAATGTAGGCTTGTCTCGCATGTCAAGACTACCCTTTGAAGAACCACCATCAAAAGACTTTACCCTATTGACATCCCTAATCTTCATCTTAATCCTTGTACCCTACACTTTTGAGCATGAACCATGAGATGAGAAATCTTCATATTATCATGTAGCGTAGCCGAACGACATTAATCTTTCAAATCATCGACACTACATCACAAAGCAACTCATTCATCTCTAGTGTCAGAAACCAAAGAAGGAACATACTTTGATAATTTAGTAAATTTCAAATATTAGTCAAGTACACTCATACATCCTTTACGAAGGTTGATGAATTCTTACACTTTGGCTGCCCTCTTCTCTCGAGGAAAGAACCTATGAAGAAAAGCTTTCTTGAAAATCTCCTATGTCACAGGTCCACCCCTTAAAGGCCTATTGTCTCTCCATTGGACGTACAAGGTTTGGGCCACATCATTGAGTTGGTAGGTGGCTAACTCGTCATTCTCACTAGTCGTCAACCCCATGACATAGAGGATTTTGTAAGTTTCATCGATGAACTCGTTGGGTTCTTCCTCCACTTTTGCCCATAGGAAATAATCGGATTCATCCCTCTTAAATCCCTCAAACGGAAGGACATTATGCTAACATGTTGATTTCCTTGGGGTACCACCTCTCGATTAGCTTGTGCCGTCATGGATTGTCCTTGAGTAAGGAAGACTTGTTCTTGGGTGATAATAGCTTGGGGGATTTCGAGAAAGGCTGCCCCATTTGTTGATGGAGGAGGATTGTTCGAAGCGGGACTTGATTGCGTTGACGAGGAACTCCTGCATTGGCAATCTCTTCATCAATTCAAATATTCATTTGCTATAATCACGAAAAAAAATTAATTTGTAAGGGTACATAGAGTCAAGACTCTCGAGACATGATATTAAATTTCCAAGAAAATGAGAGTTTCCTAAAAATCTGATGGTTTCCTATTCATTAGTGTGGCACTCTTCACAATTATGAATAAGAATTTACATAGATATTGTTTTTATGAGACATCAAATCTAAAGATATTCAACCCATTCTCTGATATCAAGTTTGGCTAATTCAGGGATCACCCCCTAGATGTAATCGTCATCGTAGCCCTCGAAGAGGACTAAGACTAACCTCTTATCATACATCACTTTATTCATAGGTTGAAATGCGGAAAATTTAGAACTCTTCTTCTATATATATCATGAGGTTTACATAGAACTCTTGCGTACACATATTACATTCATATCGAGTATGCTTAGACTCTTCTTATAAGAAGAATACATCATCTTCTACTGCACGCGCGCCATCACACACACACATCACACAAACACACACACACACACATATAAACTAGAGTATAACCATTGGGCATAGACCATGCATCAATACAAGAAAATCCACATATAGGTTATACAATCTTAGTACTCAAATGAAAGGAAATGAATAAAGCGTCTTTAAGATTAATCAACATCCAATGATAGGAAGTTGCATTGTCCTCGAAGTGGTGAGGACCTACCCAACTTGGAGAATGAGGATCCAAGTTTTCTTCCAATGACCTCAACCTTGTCAATGACCGTTACCTAAAATGTTGGAGAAAAGGGAGAAATAGGGATTAGCGCATTACTTGCAATAAGATTGAAAAAAATGCACAAACAACATAGAAATCATGCTTGAAAAGGGATAATTTTTAAATATATGCCAAATTACTGTAAAATTTCACTTGTATGCACAATTAAGAATCACATGAACAAATAACAACATAATCCTCCATAGAATATCATATTCAACACAAGACTAACAATCCAAAGTCAAGTCAACATAGGTATAGTCAAACAACCTCTACATCATATTATAAAGATAAGCCATATAAGAACTTCATAACGCTTACACATATACACAACCCTTAATGATATTCTCTTATCAAGTCTACAAGTGCAATGACCAAGAAAAGCCAAATAACCTTACTTAGACAAGTAAACCAAACGAAGGATGCAATTAATAACATCATACTTTAACAATATAGACCAACAACATGCTCATAAGTGAATCTAGCATCATATAAAGTCAGTAACATGTATAGTCAACATATACACAAAATATACATTATAGAACATAAGAAAAACCTCTTGAGGCTTCCCTCAAGGCAAACTAGTACAAGGAATAAGTAGAGTCCCATACCCCACCTAGGCTTAGTCAAACCTCTTAAGTTACCCTAGTTAGTGTTTACTTCTTTACTTCATTTTAATTTCAGGAACACTTTCCTTAACCTACATAGACCACAAGAGCTAAGTGTGGCCTCCAGTGTTGTAAAACCTTACACCGACGGGAGATGGTCTACCGGCAAAAGTAGTACCAAACATTAACATAACATCTAGGTGGATCCACAAGCTAGTATTCCTATGGAGGTAACATAGTTCAAGAACTAGGAGATATAGTTGGAAACTTCTTTATGTACATTACATTGTAGTCTCCAATCTCTGTGAGTACAATGGTGAACCCTACCTTCCGTCATTGGATAGGTGTCCCCTGTCACATCTAGTTCACATGGTGCAAATGAATTAACATCATCCTTATATCTGTACAACCTTAGCATGATCTCATGTTCATAAGACAAGATATTTCAATACCAATATAATACCTTCCTAATCATTCCAATCAAAACACATATACTTTAATTGAATCGCAATCATTAGGTACAAGTCATCACAATAGAGTTAAGGTTTGAAGATCACAAAGTCTTACCTCTTCCTCTTCCAGAGCCATCATCACAGTCTTATCATTAACCAACCCCAATTCACTTATAAATTGTCATAATAACAACATAGGATAGTAATACACACATTAACCAAGCCAATTGTATCATACTAGAAAATTCAATTCAAGGTCACAACCAAGGGTTAAAGGGAAAGTGTCATATTCCCGAAAATAGGTGAGTTAATCAAAAAGTTGCACAATTGAATCATAATACATCATAGTATATTCATAATAACCCAAAGAAATCATAAAAAAAAAGAAATTTATAAGATCAAAAAAGTATTGAGTAGAAACTCACATGAAACTCATCTTTTTGAAATCAATTTTTGAAGAACCCTTTGGGAAAAGGAATTCCAAAGATGAAAGGTTCACATACCTTGTTAATTGACGAAGAATGATTGCGAAAATCACCCTCCTTTCTTCCCTTAGACCTTGACCTATACCTTCAATGGAGTTCTTCTATTTGGGAGAGAGAAAAAAGAGAGAAGGAAGATCAATTTGGTTTTGGGAATTATGAGTGTCGGGTAAGTTTAATTAGGTTAGGTTGTTTAGATGTAATGAACTAAATTAATTAGATCTCCATTAACCCCCGATTAATTCACTAACCACTTAATTAATTTAGTGGAACCAACTAAATCGTTGTAGCAAAACAGTTACTTGACCTACGAGTCCCCAACCTACGAGCCGTAGGTTAGTTCACAGTCAACCCCCCTTCGTGCTGCTCATCCGTAGCTTGCAACTGAGACTTGACAAATGACCTCTCAACAAAATTTGAGTTGTCCATAGACGATGGCAATCAACGCCCCATCAATTCGACCACGCCTCTTGGCCTGCCATCCGTTGATGACTACTATCTCATGAAAATTTTTAGTCAAAAGCAAGGGTCCTCTTCATGGAAACTTTGTTTAGTCCTTGGTGATTCGTACATGGACATTTTGACTATAAACCAACTATAACACGTACTGTAAAATTCATCAAATTCCGACTTCTAAAACCTAGTCAAATAGGCTAAGGCACACTAGAACCTATTGAACTAGTTTCCGGATGTTATGGAGGTTCTTTGACGTTTTGATTCTAAAACTTCCTAAATGATTTATATACATTTTTGACCTTAAAATAGTGTCCTTACCTTAGACACTCATGTTAGGCTCTAGATCACATCTTTGACTTTCGGAGTGTTACATATGTAACTTTAGTTTATTAAGTTATTAGTCAATTAAGGCGAAGTAGTGATTATTATTCTTATTATATGACCATTAGTCAATAATGATGAAGTAGTTTTTGTTATTATAGGGACATTTATATATTAATTTCAGGTCAAAATAATGTGTGGATCTCTTTAATTTTATCTAATTTTTAATTCACTTATTTATTTCATCAATTTATGTTATTATCATTATTTTTATTAGTTTTGTTTTCCTAATCATGATCATAATTATTTAATAGAAATCGAAATGACACATCTTGGGTTGAAAATATTTTTTTTCTAGGGGTCTGAACTAATTTTGACAATGATAAAAAAAAAAGTGTAGCAGAACCCCCCGCCCCCCCCCCCCCCTCCCAAAATAATGAGAATTAGTGTGGCAGGACCCTCCTAAAAATAAGAGTTAGTGTAGCAGGACATTCCTAAAAAATGCTAGTTAGATTAGCAATACCCTCCTTAATAACTAGAGAGTAGCATGACCCTCCTAAACAATGGAAATTAGAGTAGCAAGACCCTCTCAAACAATGTGAATTAGAGTAACAGGACCCTCCTAAGTAATGAGAATTAGTGTAGTAGGTCCCTCTTTAACAATGAGAATAGTGCAGTAAAATCCTCCTAAATAATAGAAATTAGTGTAGAAAGACCATCCTGGACAATAAGAATTAGATTAGAACGACCCTACTGAACAATGAGAACTAGTGTAACAGGATACCCGTAAACAATGAGAATTAGTGTAACAAGACCCTCTTAAACAATGTGAATTAGATTAGCAAGACACTCATGAATAATGAGAACTAGAGTAAATATACCCTTTCAAACAATGATAGTTAGATTAGCAGAACCCTCTTGTACGATGGGATTAGTAGGACCCTCATAAATAATGAAATTTGGTTACTTCCATCTAGGATAATCACTTCCAAGTCTGAGATTTTTATTTTTCATTTTTTCTCCTAGTTTAAACACTTCCCTGTTTGAGTTTATTTTTGAAAATTTTAATCTGCTAATAACTCACAAAATGTTTCTAGTGAAAACAGTGGGCAAAATTTTTTTTTTTTTTTTTGGTGATGTTTTGTCAAGTTTCTTCAAGAGAAAAGTGAATTTTGAAATTATAGAAAAAAAGTTTCAACTTCTTTTTTTCTCCAAATGATCAACCTCCACGATAGCCACAATCAGCTTCTTCAATTCATGTAGCAGTCTGACTTCCTGACATCTAATTCTATTCAGCCACTTATCAAGAAATCATGCGGCATTCAAGATCATTTTCAAATTGTCATTTTGAAAAGTACAAAAGTTCACTCAAAATGACAAGTTGAACATCGAATTTTATTCATGTTATTCACCCAAAAATCAAGGTAATATCTAATAGTCAAGACTCAAGTGAAGAATCAAGAGATGTTGAATAGATAGGAGTTCGTAATTTTATTTTATTTTTGACTATAAGTTTTAATTTTATATTGTAATTAAGGATAAGAGTCACCATCTAGATCCTCTATTGAACCTCACTAAACATCAAACTCATCACCCCATCTCTTTGAATTACAGGTGACCTGATTCCCTTACAAGCGGGGATATGTAGAATGTTCAAAATCAAGAGTCGGTTGTATATTATGATTATTTTTTATTCAAATAAGAGTCATGTCAAGAGTTGTTACTTTTTCTACTTGTTGGTCTATTTCCAGTCAAAGAGGAGCCAACTATAGACATATAATTGACCAAACCTAAAATTTTACTCCATTTTTAGAGTTTAAATATTTTAAAAATCAAAATTAAATAATTAGACTTTTATATGATTTTATTAATTTTATTTTAAAAGATATGAATACTACAAAAATAGAATCACACTTTGAAAAATATTTTATTTTTTAATTTATGCAAAGTTTTAATAATAATTTAGTGATTTTAATTTTCATATTTTTTAATCTAGATATTAATTTTCTTGTTAATATTATCATTATTAGTACATTTTTATTAATTAACAACAATTTTTTAAATAAAATAACCTACCAATTACCCTTACCCCACTCACCACTCCCTCACACTACCACCTCACACTCTCTCATACAGCCATTCTGCAAAAAAGAAAAACACTACACACCTGCACCCCTTATTCCCCCTATTAACCCTAAACAATCTGCACACTACAAAAACACACACTACTATATTAATACATACATCAAAGAAATACATATACAGATGAGGAAGTGTTTATCCTAGCACATTAAAGTGTAGGAGAATCTTCCTAAATAATGACAAATAGAATAGCAGAATTCTCTTACATAATTAAATTGGGTTACTTTCTTTTAAGATAACACTTTATAGTCTAAGATTTTATTTTTCATTTTCCTCCTAAAATAAACACTTTCAATTTTGAGTTTATTTATGAAAATTTGCATATGCTTATAACTCACATAATTTTATTAGTGAAAACTGGGGAAATTTTTTTTTATTATTTTTGCATAGTTTTTATATTTCTTCAAGCACAACATGGGTTCGAATTTCAAGAACAATATTTCCAATTTTTTTCCAAAATGATCAATTTCCATGTTAGCATAAATCATCATCTTCAATGCCTGTAACAACATGACTTTTTGACAGATATTTCTAATCAGCCAACTTATCAAGAAATCATGCAGTCATTAAAGACAAATTTTATTCAGTTTGAAAAATGTGGAAATCTCATTTAAATTATAAGTTTATCATAGAATTTCATTCAATATATATAAAGATACTCACCCAAAATTGAAGGTGATATCTTCAAGTAAGGACTCAAGTAAAGGGTCAAGAGAAGCTGCATAAATAGGAGTTTGTACTTTTTTTTCCTTTTGACAATTAGTTATTATTATTATTATATAATAACGGATATGAACCACGATTTGGAGTCTTGATTAAACTTCATTTAACTACCAACTCTTTACCCCATCTACTTGAACTATATGTGACGTGATTCCTTTAAAACATGGAATATGTAAGATGTTCAAAATAAAGACTCGGTTGCATATTATTATTATTATTTCATAAAATAAGAGTCCGGTAAAAACTTGTCACTTCATTCACTTTTTTTTTCTAAAAAGTCTTTACATTTCCAGTCAAAGAGTAGAAAACTGTAAACACATAATTTTTTACCGAACCAAAAAATTCACACCATTTTTAGAGTTTAAATATCTTTAAAATCTAAATTAAATATTTAGACTCTTATCTTGTTTTATTAATTTTTAAAAAGATATGAAAACTACAATATACACTTTCTTTTTAATTTAATCAAAATTTTAATTATAAAATAATAATTTTATTTTTATATTTTTTGATCTAGCTATATAAATTTTTCTTAGTTAATGTTATTATTAGTATACTTTTATTTATTAACAATAAAATCTATTTAAAAAAAAGCTACCCATTACCCTTACAGCCACTCACCACTAAGGTTGGCAAACGGACCGGTTTTTGGCTGGTCCGGTCCGGTTCCAGTTCGGTTTTCGTGCCGGTCCATCCGTTACCGGTTGAACCGGTAAGAAACTGGTCTTTCGGTATATCGCACTGGTTTCAAGTTTTTTATCCGGTTGAACCGGTTCGGTAAAAACCTGTTCCGTACCGGTCCGATCCGGTAAGAACCTGTTTAGTCATTTTTTCAATTTTTTTAAAAAATAAGGTGGCTGTTTTATGAGCGTTATGCCCTTCTAGCCGTTGGGGTGGGGGCAAAGACGGTCAACTATCACCCCCACCCCTTTCTAACCCATTTACACTATAAATATACCTTTTTTTTCCATTTTAAATCAGAAATTCACTACTTATACAATCTCTCAAAGTCTCAATTTTAAATCTCTCATAAATTATTAATTATTAATTATTATATTGTGATATTGAGTTGGAGTTAGAATTTCGGAAGATACAATAGGCATCTATCAAATTCGGCTTTGGTTATATGTCTACTTTTACGTCGATGTTTGGTACGTTTGTTCCAACTATCAACTTTAATTATTATTTGTTTATTAATTTAGTTGTTTTATCTTTTATTATATTATTTTTCTTGTTTTTCTCATAATATTTAATAATTTTAAATTTTAACACGAATTCGGAAAGAAATAGTTATAGAGTTTTAAGTTCAATATAAAACTTTAAATTCAATTTGAAACTTTAAATTCAATATAAACTTTATAGTAAATTCAATTTCAAACTTTAATGTTTTTAATTGAATGTTTTAATATAAATATATACTATTATATAATAATTAAAATAATTAAAATTTTTTAAAAAAAAGGTACCGGATGAACCGGTAAGACCCAGTTCCAAACCGGTAACTAATGGACCGGGCAGAACAGGATGATTTTTCCGGTAAATCCGATTTGGTAAAATCCGGTACCGGTAAGAAAAATTCAGTACCAGTCCAGTTTCCGGTAAAACCGGTCCTGTCCGTTTGCCAACCTCAACACACACCCTCACAAACTCATTCTTTCAAAAAGAAAACACACTACCAAACTGCACACCTACTTCCGCCCTATTTTCCGTAAACAATCTGCACGCAACACACACATACACTTATATTTTAACACTAATACAAAAATACATGAAAGATATAAGTGTTTGTCTTAGAACAATGAGAGTAGTAGGACCCTCATAAATAATTATAATTATAATAGCACGATTCTCCTGGAAAATAGAAATAACAGTACCCTTCTACATAATGGAATTTGATTATTTTTTCTTAAGATAAACACTTTCTAGTATGAGATTTTTATTTTATTTTCTTAAGATAAACACTTCCTAGTTTGAGTTTATTTTTGGTGAAAACTACATCTTCTAATAACACATAAAAATTTTCTAGTGAAAATTCAAGAAAATATTTTGTTTATTTTTTTGTATGCCATGATTTTTAAGTTTCTTCAAGCGAAACATGGATTTGAAATTCAAAAACAAATATTAAACTTTTTTTTCTTTCAAAATGATAAATCTCCAAGATAGCCAGAATCAAATTCTTCAATGCATATAGCATCCTGAATTCCTAACGTCTATTTTTTTTCAGCCACTTATCAAGATATCATGCAGTCATTCAAAATAATTTTCAAATTGTCATTTCGAAACGTGACAAAACTCACTCCAAATGAAAAGTTAAGCATCAAATTTCATTCAAGATATATCAAGATACTCACCCAAAAATCAAGGTGATATTTTAAAGTCAAGCCATAAGTGAAGACTCAAGACAAGCTGCATAAATAAGAGTTTGTACTTTTATTTTCCTTTTGACTATAAATTTTCATTTTTTTATGTAATTAAGAATAAGTGTCGCGACTTGATTCCCTAACAACTCTAGATATGTAGGATGTTCAAAATCAAGACTCGGTTGTTTTGTTCAAATAAGAGCCCGGTCAAGACTTATAAACTTTTCTACTTCTTCCGTCTTTCAAGTCAAAGGGAGGTAAATTGTAGGTACGTTATTTTTGACCGAACCTAAAATTTTACATCATTTGAGAATTTAAATATTTTAAAAATCTAAATTAAATATTTATACTTTTATCATATCTTATTAATTTTTATTTTAAAAGATATGAAATCTACAAAAATAGAATCACACTTCATCGTACATTTTTTTTAACTTATTCAGCGTTTTGATAATAAATAAGCTATTTTAGTTTATATATTTTTTAATCTAGCTATTTAATTTTTCTTATTTAACAATATTATAAGTATATTTTTATTTATTAAGAAATTTGTTTTTTTAAAAAATAACCTACCCATTACCATTATCCCCACTCCCTCACACTAGCACCTCACACTCCCTCACACACCCATTCTGCCAAAAAAGAAAAAAATACTACCCACCTGCAACCTCACTTCCCCCTATTTTCCCTAAACAATCAGCACACATTACACACTTACACTACCATACTAATACTAATAAATAAGCACATCAAAAAAAAAAAAAAAACACATACAATATGCACAGCAACAACACTCCAAACACAACGAGCAATACCAAGAAAAGCAACGCACAGAAAAAAAAACATTCTTTCTACCCAAATACAGACACCCACGGAAAAAAACAATTGGTAACATACCAAAAAACATATTCTATCTCTTCATTTCATTTTTCATTACTTTTATATAAAAATGACACACAGCCGATCAAGATTTTACGTTACTTATTCTTTTCAATTAAGATTCAACTTTACCTTATGTCTTTAATTTACTTAAAGAATTTGATATAATTGTGTGATAAGGTTTCGTATAGTTTTGTCTCATTCATACTTTGATTGAAATTGACATTGACCTCTTGAGTTACATTTATATTATTTCTTAGTGCAAATCTTTGAAAGATCAATAAAATCCTATTGTTATGTATCAACTTTATTTTTTGTTTGTTATTCAATTTTGTTATGCCTAAACCATTACGTTTATATGTAATTGTTGTAGCTTAAAATAAGGTCTTGCAGTCAGGTTTCTTTTGGTTGACTTTTTTATAAGATGATCCATACTTCATAATGAAATTTTAACAGTGCCAAAGAATCGAAACTATTTTAAGCTACCAAATATGATCTGAACTTGTTGAAGGTGATTACTAGAGAAAACATCCCCTTTTTTGTCATTGTGTAATATTCCTGTGTAGAGTCAAGGGTCTTTTTTGTATAATAAATGTAATGGAACAACTTATCTCTTCCCTATTCAAGAACAACACCGACTGGTATGTCACTACCAACAAACATAAGTTCAAACGATGATTCCCAAGTAGGAGCAATCAAGATATGTGCTATCATGATATTCTTTTTCAGCAACTCAAGGGATCTGACATAACTTTCATCAAACACAAACATTACCTTCTTCTCCAATATATTACAGATAGGCCTAAAAGTCTTGGAGAAATCCTTGATGAAGCTCCTATAGACACCATTATGCCAAGGTAAACTTCTGAATCCTTTCACTGAAGGAGGTCAAAACTTTACAATTGCTCGACCTTGGCTTTATCCTCTTCAAGTCCACTCCATGGGACTTTATGACCCCATGACTATGCCTTCTCAAATTAGGAAATGACACTTCTCCCAATTAAGCACAAGATTTGTTTCCACACATCGAGCAAGGATCCTATCAATATTTCAAAAAGAGAGATTAAAAACTAACCAAATGCCGAGAAGTCATCCATGAACACTTCTTGCAATTCCTCAAACATATCGTGAAAGATCGTCATCATACACCTTTGAAAAGTGGATGGCGAATTATAATATTAACATGGCATACACTTAAAGCATATACACCACATGTACAAGTAAAGGTAGTATTCTCGTGGTACTCTAGTGCAATTACAATTTTGGTGTATCCTAAGTAGCTATCCAAAAAAGTAGGATTCATGCCTAGGGACCTATCCAACATCTGATAAATGAATGAGGTTGGATAGTGATCTTTTCTAGTGGCCTCATTCAGTTATGTTAATCCGTGCAAATGCTATCACGACCCGCAACTATACACTACAAGTTAGGATATCCTTAGGTCGCAGCACGATATACTTGACCTCTTGGAGGTCTTCTACAAGCCATTTTGTATCATTCATCACATATACGTATATGAAAAGTAGTGCGGAATTAAAACTTTTCACAACATTTGAATAGTCTTTAGAAATATCTTTCATATAAATCTTATAGAAATACTAAGTCTCATTTTATCAAATCCTTAACACAAGAGTACTTGGGACACGACCCATAAAATAAAAATATAGTACTACTAAGGGTAGTACAATACTTCAATAAAAGAAACCAACGACATCTATGCATTCAAGCCTAATGAGGACATACTTTAACTTGCTTGAAAGATCCTATAATCCAAGCTTCTCTCCCAAAAGCACCTTCACCTATGAATCACTTTAAAGATAGATAAAATATGGAATTAGTACAAACACATGTACTAAGTATGGTTCAATGCATAAAAATCATGATAACAAATATTTAATGAAAATATGCTCTTTTCAATTAAAACATCACAGCATAAGCATAAAAATAACATTTAACACCTTAGAAACACATAACAAATAACTTAAGCAATTTATCACATTTTAGGAAATGTTACAGTAAACGTAGCCAATTTACAATGGACTATTAAGGGTCCAGCCCATTTGTTATATTTTTTTTTAAGTGAAAGCTCAATCACTTATTGATGTGTTGTCCATATGTTTTGGGCTTTGTTGACTTCTTCTAGAAGTCTTTGGGAGCTGCTGTTTTCTTCTGGGGTTTTTGACGTGAAGAAAAGAGAAAATTGAGAGGGTGTGTGATAGAGAGAGAGAAGCAGATTTTTGAGAGAGGGTTTGAGTGCAGATTCTCTGGACAGCCTTGACAAAATTTCAATTTTTCGGAGATCCGACCGTTGGATCGTTCTGAAATTTTCACAGCTGGTTCACAACATATAGCACTACATCTTGATGGTTCAGATCGTCAATCGGAGTTCTTAATCGTATGTTATTGCAGCTGGTGTAACCTGCATTTTTTGGGTGATATTTCCCAATTTCTCTTCTCTTTTGTGTTGGCTCTTATATATGTTGTTGTTGGTGGGCTGTGACATCCTTGTAGACTGATTTGGGTGTCTTTACCCTCAATTTGCATAATAAGATAAGAAGAAGGGTGGACTCCTACAAGTCCCGTGGTTTTTATCCTTCACACCGAAGGGGTTTTCCACGTATAAATCTCGTGTGTCACTTGCATATTTATTATTCATATTTGCTTGTGATTTTTTTTGAAATGTTGCTGATTTGAGCTTGGTTAATTTAGTGGTGAATTTATTTTGGTAAATTGAGTGAAGTATAATTGGTTGATTGTCTTGAAGTCGATCCTTGTAGGTGTTGTATCCTACTTGTGTTGTTTTGCGCCTCCCCCTACATCTGGTATCAGAGCAGAGTGTTAAACCATAGACATGGAGCATGGAAATAACTCTATGGTTAAACTGACATCAACCAATTATTCCATTTGGCGTCCGATGATGGAAGATTTGCTATATTGCAAGGATTTGTTTGACCCAATTGATGTGGATAAAACAAACAAAGATGTCCAGCCCACTAAGCCAGAGAAGATGACAGATAAAGAATGGGAAAAGCTGAAGAGAAAGACCTTGGGGACAATCAAACAGTGGATTGATATTAGCATATTCAATCATGTATCCCAGGAAACTGAGCCGCTTGAACTATGGAGAAAATTGGAGGGTCTTTATGAGAGGAAGACCGCTCATAACAAGGCCTCGTTGATTAAGAGGCTTGTTAATCTCAAGTTGAAGCCAGGGAAGTCTGTTTCTGAGCATCTTAGCGACTTTCAAGATATTATTAACAAGTTGACTGTTATGAAAATTGTCCTTGATGATGAGTTGCAGGCTTTATTCCTCTTGAGTTCTTTTCCAGACAGTTGGGAAACTTTGGTTGTGTCCATCAGCAACTCAGCTCCAGATGGTACGCTTTCATTGGATGTCATCAAAGAGAGCATGTTCAATGAAGAGCTTAGAAGAAAGGAGATGGGTGTTGATATTTCGTAGGCACTTGTGGTAGAGAATAGAGGAAGAAGCAAGAGTAGAGGTCCCAAAGGGCGTGGCAAGTCAAAGTATAGGTCAAAGTCCAAGGATGGGAGAGAACCTACGATATGCCACTATTGTAGCAAGCTAGGACACATTCAAAAGTTTTGCTACAAGTTGAAAAGAGACCAGCGAAATAAGAAAAATGACCATCATAAAGAGGGTGATGACAAGAATACAGCTGCTACAACTTCTAGTTCTGATGATCATGTTTTTTTTATATGTGCTATTGGAGAGTGTTGTCATGTTGATAGTTTTGACACTGAATGGCTTATTGATACAGGAGCTTCCTATCATTGTGTTCTTAATAAGGAGTACTTTATTGACTACCGAGCTGGAGATTTTGGTAGTGTGAAGATGGGGAACCAGAGCTCAGCAAGTATTGTTGGCATTGGAGATATTCGAGTCCAAACCAATGTTGGGTGCTATTTGACGTTGAGAGATGTTCGCCACATTCCAGATCTACGCCTTAATTTATTGTCTGCTAATGTACTTGATAAAGAGGGTTACAAGCACACTTTTGGTGAGGGTAAATGGAAATTGTCTAAGGGTTCCTTGACTGTTGCTCGTGGCAAGCTTTGTTGTACCTTGTATAAGACACATTTGAAAGTGTGTAGTGGTGAGTTGAATGCTATTGAGGAGAAAACTTCTCCTAACTTATGGCACCGAAGATTGGGGCATGTTAGTGAGAAGGGTATAAAGATGTTGGCCGGTAAATCTCTTATTCCTGCTGATGTTACTATTTTAACTTGACCCTTGTGATCATTGTTTAGCAGGAAAGCAACACAGAGTTTCTTTTCAGAGGACATCTACAAGAAAGAAAGTGAAGTTAGAGTTGGTTTACTCTGATGTGTGTGGTCCCATAGAGGTGGAATCACTTGGTGGTAACAAATACTTTGTTACTTTTATTGATGATGCTACTCGGAGAACTTGAGTTATATGATGAAGCACAAAAATGAGGTGTTCGGTATCTTCCAGAAGTTTCATGCAATGGTTGAAAGGGAGACAGATTGCAAACTGAAGCGTCTTCGAACTGATAATGGAGGTGAATACACTTCAAATGAGTTTAAAGCATATTGCTCAAAATATGGCATTCGACATAAGAGAACAGAACCGGGTACCCTACAACACAATGGCGTTGCCGAGAGGATGAACAGAACCATTATTGAGAAAGTGAGATGCATGCTTAGAATGTCCAATCTTTCTAAGTCATTTTGGGGTGAAACAGTTGGAACTGCTGTGTATTTGATAAATAGAGCACCATCAGTTCCTTTGGAGTTTGAGATTCCCGAGAGAGTTTGGTTTGGGAAAGACCCCTCTTATTCTCACTTGAGGGTGTTTAGATGCAAGGCTTTTATGCATGTGCCTAAGGAACATAGATTGAAGCTTGATTTCAAGACTTCTCCTTGTGTGTTTGTTGGATATGGTGATGAAGAGTTTGGTTACAGACTTTATGATCCAGCAAAGCAAAAAGTTGTGAGAAGTAGAGATGTTGTCTTTTATGAGCACGAGATGGGTTTTCATCTCTTGGGTGCTGATAAGACTTATTATTCTAATTTCTCTCATGATGTTATTGATATGACCATGCCTCATGTTTCTGCTTCAGATGATCAATTAACAGGTGATGCTCCAGAGGATGGTCATGAAATTGTTCATGAACATGACCATATTGAAGAGGTACAACCTTATGTTGTTGCACCACAACTTGATGATGAAGCTGTAGATGTTCAACATGGAAAGTCTTCTAATCAGGGGGAGAAATCCAGCCCACAGGTAGAAGAGCCAACACTTAGAAAATCGACCAGAGTTCGTCAACCTTCAAGACTTTATCCAAGTTCAGAATACATCCTAATCACTGATGAGGGGGAGCCTGAAAGCCTTCAAGAGGTCTTTTCACATTCAGACAAAGACCATTGGCTCAAGGCTATGCAAGAGGAGATGGATTCTTTGAAGAAGAATGAAACCTATGACTTGTTGAAGCCTCCAAAAGGGAAGAAAGTCTTGAAGAACAGGTGGTTGTTTAAGAACAAGAAAGATGGAAACAAACTAGTGAAGCGGAAGGCAAGATTAGTGGTGAAGGGATGCCATCAGAAAAAGGGCATCGACTTCGATGAGATTTTTGCACCGGTGGTGAAGATGACTTCCATTCATATGATTTTGGGACTAGCTGCCTGTTTGAATCTTGAACTTGAACAACTTGATGTTAAAACTGCTTTCTTACATGGTTATTTGCATGAGGAGATTTACATGGAGCAGCCGGAAGGATTTGAAGTTAAGGGAAAAGAGAATTTTGTTTGCAAGTTGAAAAAGAGTCTTTATGGACTCAAGCAAGCACCAAGGCAATGGTATCACAAGTTTGATTCCTTCATGAGTAGTAATGAGTACAAGCGAACTACTGCAGATCCTTGTGTGTATTTTAGAAAATTCTCTGAAGGTAACATCATTATCCTTTGCTTGTATGTTGATGATATGTTGATTGTGGGACAAAATGTTGAGATGATTTGCAGGTTGAAAGAGGATTTGTCAAAGTCCTTTGATATGAAAGATTTGGGTCCTGCGAAGCAAATTCTTGGTATGGAAATTGCTCGTGATAGAAAAGCTGGTAAGCTTTGGTTGTCACAAGAAAAGTATATTGAACGGGTGTTTGAAAGGTTCAATATGAAGAATGCCAAGCCAGTTAATACACCACTTGCAGCCCATTTCAAGTTGAGCAAGCGTTGTTGTCCTAAAACCGAGAAAGAAAAGGAAAGTATGTCTCATATTCCTTACTCCTCTGTTGTTGGTTCATTGATGTATGCCATGGTGTGTACAAGACCGGATATAGCACATGCTGTTGGATTGGTTAGCAGATACTTGGCAAATCCGAGCAAGGTTCATTGGGAAGCTGTAAAGTGGATCTTAAGATATTTGCGAGGCACATCAAATCTGAGTTTGTGTTTTGGAGGTGGTGAGCCTATTCTTGAGGGATTTACGGATGCTGACATGGCTGGAGATCTTGATAACTGGAAGTCTACCTCGGGTTACTTGTTCAAATTTGCAGGGGGAGCCATTTCATGGCAATCCAAGCTACAGAAGTGTGTAGCGTTTTCTACAACCGAGGCAGAATATATAGCAGCAGTGGAAGCAAGCAAAGAAATGCTTTTGTTAAAGCGTTTCCTTCAAGAGTTAGGTTTGAAGCAAAGTGAGTATGTTGTATTTTGTGATAGTCAAAGAGCTATGGACTTGAGCAAAAACAGCATGTACCATGCTCGCACAAAACATATTGATGTGAGATATCATTGGTTGCGTGTTGTCATTGAAGAGCGACTAATGAAGTTGAAGAAGATTCACACCAACAAGAATGGTGCTGATATGTTGACAAAGGTGGTCCCTGGAAGCAAGCTTGAATTTTGTTCCAAGCTTGCAGGTATGTCTTCTTGATGACCTTTTATGTTTGGTCTCCCTGAACTAGGCTGGAGGGGGAGATTGTTAAGGGTCCAGCCCATTTGTTATATTTTTTTTTAAGTGAAAGCCCAATCACTTATTGATGTGTGGCCCATATGTTTTAGGCTTTGTTGACTTCTTCTAGAAGTCTTTGGGAGCTGCTGTTTTCTTCTGGGGTTTTTGACGTGAAGAAAAGAGAAAATTGAGAGGGTGTGTGATAGAGAGAGAGAAGCAGATTTTTGAGAGAGGGTTTGAGTGCAGATTTTCTGGACAGCCTTGACAAAATTTCAGTTTTCCGGAGATCCGACCGTTGGATCGTTCTGAAATTTTCACAGCTGGTTCACAACATATAGCACTACATCTTGATGGTTCAGATCGTCAATCGGAGTTCTTAATCGTATGTTATTGCAGCTGGTGTAACCTGCATTTTTTGGGTGATATTTCCCAATTTCTCTTCTCTTTTGTGTTGGCTCTTATGTATGTTGTTGTTGGTGGGCTGTGACATCCTTGTGGACTGATTTGGGTGTATTTACCCTCAATTTGCATAATAAGAGAAGAAGAAGGGTGGAATCCTACAAGTCCCGTGGTTTTTATCCTTCACACCGAAGGGGTTTTCCACATATAAATCTCGTGTGTCACTTGCATATTTGTTATTCATATTTGCTTGTGATTTTTTTTGATATGTTGCTGATTTGAGCTTGGTTAATTTAGTGGTGAATTTCTTTTGGTAAATTGAGTGAAGTATAATTGGTTGATTGTCTTGAAGTCGATCCTTGTAGGTGTTGTATCCTACTTGTGTTGTTTTGTGCCTCCCCCTACATGGACTACCATAGCCTTACAGTGAACTATTTTAACATTACAGTGAATCCAATTTAGCATGCATCCTTCTCACTAAAAGCTATCCTAAGACTCAATTAATACTAAGAGAGATTGCCCATAGACCCTCTCTAATCATGCCTAAATGATCCTCAAGACTACTTATAAAGATACAAATGCACTTAAAAGACACCAACCAAAACACATAACACACATAACATGAATAATATGACATTATCTTTACCAAGGATATCAAAAGACATATTTAAGTAATTCTAGAATAGAACGCCCATACACCCTCTTCATGCTTACCTAAATAATCCTTAAGACTTCCAAAGTTTATATCATGCCTAAGGTATCGACCAACTTTCCTAACTAGAGTCATTCCTAAGACATCCCTTGATAAGATATGAAGAGATCATCCTTTATGCCCCATTCATACTTTAGCTAGGAAATCCTTAAAGTTACTCTAGATTAGGTACTCATTCGTATATATGATTTCTAACATAAATCATTACATCATTGGTTCATTTAAGAGACATTCATAACATAAGGGCACTAAAGTAATGGTCTTGGATAAGACCTAGGAACTCACAAACTAACATCTTTAACGCTTAAGGGTTCAATGCTTAGGTAGCATCCCATACCTCCACCTAAACTTCATAGACTTATCAAATACTAGTATGTATTCCATATGATGAAAATAGACAATAACCGACATAGACCATGGTAGATAAGGATGGAATCTGGGGTTATAACCTACTTCGATGGAGGTTGTTCTACTTGCCCTTGGTACAACTTGCACACATACCATAAAGGCACATGGCTCGGGAATATGATAGGATTTGTTTGTCCTCTATTATAATAATACAAATTGAGAAACTTCCCATACTGTACTCACTCGGTGCTAGACTTTGTTCTCGTAGAGTAATTCACATAAAGGATCATATGAAGAGGTTCCATATCTAGTTCATAACTTAATCACTTTCACCCTACCAAAGAGGTCCCCTAGGTCTACCTTTCAATGGAGAAGAGGATAGCTTTATGAATTTTGAAAGGATGATATCATGCCATACCAGCCAACCAACCTTAAGCCCATCATTCATAAAAGAAGGATACTATTACGAGTTGCGATTTCAAGGATCATTAATTTACCACTAGGTTTAAGGTTCCACATAAAGGACCTTCTTAGCATAATTGAAGGTCTCATGTCATTCATACTTACAAGACTAAGAGGCACCAACACTTCACTTTAGCAAATATTACATATCATTCTAGAAGCACATAGGAATAACTATTATCATCTATAATTTATTCTATGCCATATTATAACATGATCAATACCCATCATAGACTCATATAGTCAACTAGGAATAACCATGCATCAACTCTAAGACAACACACATAAGGACTAGTAATAATCTATCATGATCACCTAACAACATCAATAGAAGAACACATACTTTAACTTAATCACAAGTAGATAAAAATGATCATATAAATAAACTGCACAAATAATTATAAATTTTTAAGTAGTTGTTGACAACACCAAGATCGTCATAATACATAAAGTAACGTCGACAAGGACACATCATTCAAAAGTAAAGCACATAACAATGCCACCATAAGTGGACCATAAAAATCACATCATAATTCAAGAACTATAATACATAAAATATAGAGAAATGGGGCAGCGTACCACCCATCCATTTTCACCACTTTAATCCATAGCAAAATCATTCAATACAATACCCATAGGCCATTACCCATGACAATGATAATCAATTCAATACATAAATCACAATAATCAATGAATCTAAGTAAGTTCAATATAGATTTATCAATCTAATACATCCTATACATTAATTCAATCGAATTCTTAAATTATTGAATAGCCCGTTAAAAAATAAAGTCAAATTCATAAGCATTAAGGCAAAATCATAACATCCAAAATATATGCAATTTGAAGAGATGAGGTTTTCCATGGGTTCATGAAAAACTTAGGTTATAATAATTTAGTTAATGTCAATTCAATCATAAATCAATTATTCATAACGTTTTATTCAACAACCAATGGCTAGATCATAAGATAGAAATTTATCTTTTGAGAAAGTCTTATAAAATTACTTTGAAGATTGACTCCTTGATGAAGAAAGTTTCAAGGATGAATAAAACATACCTTACTAATGTTAATCCACTAATTTGATGAAGAATCACAATCAAGTCTCCAAATCCAAGCCCTTCCTTGAGTTTTGGCTCCAATGAAGTTCTAGAGAATTTCTAATAGAATTTTGATTTTGATTTTGAAGAATGTATTAATTTAGGTTTTCAGGACTTATACAGATGATTAAAATACCCAAAATACCCTTAAGTAATTGCCAAAACTCTTATTTTTATGTGGGTTAAATTTACTAATTTACCCCCTTCACTTTATAGTGAAGCAGGTGAAATTGCAGACTCGCAAACGACTTGGCCACAGACGGACCATTTGTCCACAAACAAACCATCCTCGCTAGCCGTCGTTTGGGACTGAGCCTTGAAAATTGGAGAATAATCTCCCTATGAAAATTACCTATCGAGGCCTTCAACCAACGGGGCACCTACTAGGCCACTGGCCGTCGTTTTTCATCCATGGTTGGACCGCCTTACGCAGTTTTGGCCACCAACTTGGGTCCTTCCTCAAGGACCCTTGATTGGTATTTGGGGATATTTTCCTGATGTTTCAGATTCAATTATGATTGTACACGAGTTTAGGACCTCCCACATCGTTTTTATTCAAAACGAACACTTAAAAATCGACAAAACATGCTAAGACACACAAAGTCATTTCAAGACAAATCTTTCGAACGTCTTAAACGTTCTTGGATGTTTGACTTTCAAACTTCATAAAACTCAACACACTACCTATATAAATGAGAATAAGTCATATAAGTATCTCATAAGATCATGAAACAAACATAAGCACATAAAAATGCATATGAAGCACATAGGTGACTTAGTCGTCTAGTGTCTTGGTCGTCTCTTGACGTTTGACTTCCAATACACCTACGTCTTAGACATTGCCTCATTACCATATTATAAACCATTTTAGGACCCTAAACCCTTATGAAAAGCATGTTTGTCTCTAGTTTACCTAAGTCATTTTAGAGGTGTCACATTCTTCCCCACTTGGACAACAGAAAGACACTTGCCACTCTCCAAACACTTCCAAGAGTAAAAATTCAGTTCAAAAATCATAACCATACCACATAATACATTATACAACACACAATCAAGGAGAAAAATCAATTTCACATAATCAGGAGAATCACAACACAACAAGAGGATAGGAACTCATTCTACAACTCCTTACACTATAAAACTAACATTCTTCATTCCAAATAGCATGAACTCATTTTGAATTCATCCTCATACTCATATACATCAGTTCTATACACATTACAACAATTTTAAACCAAAGAATGAATTCTTGAATTTCGCAAAAATCTCACAGGGATTAGGCAGACTTACGGTGAATTGTGAAACATTTTTTTTTAAAAAAACAACTTTTAGGCAATTCATGATTGGAATATTCTAATATGCAAGATAAAATTATATAGACAAAATTTACAACATAATCATAACTTCATTAAGTACACAATGCAAGGAATTGTTGAAATTCAATTCCAACAAGACTTCTAAACACCATGCACATGCAAAATTCTTCTATGACAATCTAGCAAATATACTAACCATAGTCCCCCACTTAGAATGAACTCATAACACTAAAGAAATACAAAAACTTACCATCATAATCATCACCCTCATACGGCTTTGCTCCTCTAGTCCGTGGGTGCACACAAACACCTTTTTTTTTTAGCATCATCTTTCAAAACATTAGGAGCAACTTGCTTACCATCTCTAGTAGGACAATCCCTCACTTAGTGTCCATATTTACCACATCCAAAGAAACTCTCGGTACCCAATAGGCATTTCCCATAGTACCTCTCCGCACAAGTAGCACAAGTAGGCTTGCCAACATGAGAACCACTTCCGTTCTTAAATTTAACCTTAGCACTCCTAGGTTCTTCTTGACTTGAAACCTTCTTTTTGAACCTAGGTTGACTTTGATCATTAGAAACACTCCTTTCCAAGTTCTAGAAATCCTACCAAGTTTAAACTCCTCAATTGATTGAGCATAAACCATGATTCTTGATAGGGTCATATCATCATGGAGCATGGTCGTACGACATTCTTCTCTCACTAGGTTGGCGACCCTGGTCACAAACCTACTCATCTCATCTATAGGGTTACACACTAAGTATTGAGGATATCTAACAACATAGAGAACTCCAAAGAGTATTCCTCAACACTCATATTGCCTTGCTTGAGGTTGATAAACTCCTCAACCTTTACTTCCCTCCTTTTATGGGGAAAGTACTTTCCAAGAAAAGATTCTTTAAATTCTTCCAACTCAACAGAACCCAAATCAACCGTTCTACTATCATAAATTTAGTGTACCACACTTTAGCAACCTCCCTCAATTGTTACAAAGCTAACTCCGCCTTCTCCCTAGAAGTCACCCCCATGGCACTCAACACCTTATACATACTATCTAGGAACTCTCAAGGATCCTCTCCCACCTTAGAGCCAAGAAAGGTAGGAGGATTTATCCTCACAAAATCTCTCAATGTAGTTGTAATAGTGCTCTCCACAACATTCACTCTAGGCTCAATCCCCTATTCACATGGGTAGTCATGGATCGGGCCAAAGCAAGTAAAGCCTCTTTAATCTCCCTATTAGTCATTTTCGGGGGAACCACATGAACATCATTATCTCCACCCACTATAGGGACTTAAGAACCTTTGAGTACCTTGAGCACATTTAATTACTTGCTCAACTTTCTCAACTTGAGGAGGAATCTCCTCATTTTCTTTCCCTCTTTAAAGCTTCTAACGGCCATCCTTCTACTATTCATCTTCCGATAAGCAGAAGGAAAAAAGATAAGAAAAGTGTACTCATAACTTCTAAATTTCTATGGCACAATAAAGGGGGAAACTCTATCGTCCCATAGACTCTTCCACATAGATGTGTCACGACTTACACCGATGGTCAAGATTCTACTAGATGTGACATTATGAGAATTTTGGATTCCCAAGACCACTTTAATAACCTATGCTCTGATACAAATCTTGTCACATCTCGATAGCATACCCTAGAAGATATGACACTCTTAGAGTGCAAAATGACGTACTTGACCTCTCGAAGGTCTTGTACAAGCCCTTTTGTATTGTTCATCGCATATGCATATATGAAAAGTAGTACATAATTAAAACTTTTCACAGCATTCGAATAATATTTATACGTATCTTTCACATAAAACTCATAAAAAATACTATGTCTCATTTCATCAAATCGTCGACACAAAATTAATTAGGACATGTCCCATCCAATAGAAATATAGTACTACTAAGTCTATTACAACACTTAAATAAAAGAAACCAAAGACATCTATGACCTCGAGTAAAATGAGGACATAATTCAACTTGCTTGAAAGGTCCTATAATCGAAGCTTCGCCCCCAAAAGCACCTTCACTATGAATCACTTACAGATAGATAAAATATGGAATTAGTACAAACACATATACTAAGTATTGCTTCATACCTAAAAATCATGATAACAGACATTTAATGGAAATATGTTCTTTACAATTAAACATTATAGTATAAGCATATGAACAACAATAAACATCTTACAAACACATAAGAAATCACATAAGCAATTTTTCACACTTTTGGAAATGTTACAGTAAGCTTAGATAATTTACAGTGAACTACCTTAGCCTTAGAGTTAACTTTTTTAACATTACAGTGAATCCAATTTAGCATGCATTTTTCTCAGTAAAAGCTATCATAAGACTCACTTAAGTAATACAAAGAGAGACCACCCATACACCCTCTTTAAGCATGCCTAAATTATCCTCAATACTACTTATAATGAGACTAATACACTTACAAGACACCAAAACAAATAAAACACACAACATGTACAATATGACATTCTTCTTACCAAGGATATCAAAAGACTTATTTAAGTAGTTCTAGAAGAGAAAGCCCATACATCCTTATCAAGGTTACCTAGATAGTCCTTAAGACTTCCTTAGTTTAGATCATGCCTAAGGTAACAACAAACTTCCCTAACTAGAGTCATTCCAATTACCTAGCTAAGATATGAAGGGATCATCCTTTATGCCCCCATCACACTTTAACTAGGAAATCCTTAATGCTAATCTAGATTACGTACTCATTCATTTATATTATATCTAACATAATTCATTACTTCATTTGTTCATTTAAAATACATCCATTTTATAAGGCACTCAAGTAATGGTCTTGGAGAAGACCTAGCGACTCACTAACTAACGTCTTTAAAACCTAAGGGTGCAATGTCTAGGTAGCATCCATACCACCATCTAAACTTCATAGACTTCTCAAATACAATTAGGTATCCCATATGATGAGAATAGGCAATAACCGACATAAGCCATGGTAGCTAAACATGGAATCCGGAGTTATAACCTACTTCGGTGGAGGGTGTTCTACTTTCCAATGGTAGAATTTGGATACATCCCATGTAGGCACATGGTTCGGGAATATGATGTGGTTTGTTTGTCCACTATTATCATAATACAAATTGAGAAACTTCCCATACCGTACTCGGTACTAGTTTTTGTTCTCATAGAGTAATTCATATAAGGATAATATGAAGAAGTTCGATATCTAGTTCATAACCCAATCACATTCACCCTACCAAAGAGGTCTCCTAGGGTTGCCTTTCAATGGCGAAGAGGATATCTTAATGAATTTCCTATCGATGATATCATTCCATACCATCCAACCAACCTTAAGCCCATCATTCATACAAGAAGGATACTATTACGAGTTGCAATTTCAAGGATCATGACTTTACCGCTAGGTTTAAGGTTCAACATAAAGGACCTTCTTAGTATCATTCAAGGTCTCATGTCATTCAAACATACAGGACTAAGAGATTTTAGCATCGTAAGTGAGGACATCTCATATTCACATTCATGCATGTATCAAGTAAGGGCCACAAGTCTACCACTCAAGACACACCAAGACTTCACTTTAGACAATATTACATATCATTCTAGAAGCACATAGGAATAACTATTATCATTTTTAAGTCATCCTATACTGTATTATAACATCATCAATATACCCATCATAGACTCATATAGTTATGTTGGAATAACCATGCATCGACTCTTAGACTACAACATAAGGACATAGTGATAGTCTAACATAATCACCTAACAACATCAATAGAAGATCACATACTTTCACTTAATTACAATAGATGAATATGATAATACTTCACATAACTAAAATACACAAATAATCATAATATTAAAGTAGTTGTTGACAAGGCCATGATTATCATAATACATAAAGTAACGCCGACCAGACCATATCATTCAAAAGTAAAAGCACATAGCACCGCGACCATAAGTGGATCATACCAATCACAACATAATTCAAGAGCTACATTAAATAAATTAAGTATCAATAGAGCAGCCTACCATCAATCCATTCTGACCACTTTAATCCATAGCTAATTTATCCAATACAATATTCATAGGCCCTTACCCATGGCCATGATAATCAATTCAATACATAAATCACAATACTCAATGAATATAAGTCAATTAAATATAAATTTATCAATCTAAGACAACCTATACATTAATTTAATACAATTCTTCCATCATTCATTAGCCCATTGAAAACGACACTAGAATTATAAGAATTAAGGCAACATCATAACATCCCAAATGTAGCCAATTTGATTAGATTATGTTTTGCATGGGTTCATGAAAAATTTAGGTTAAAATCGTCTAAGAATAATTAATTCTATCATTAATCAATGATTGAAAACTTTTTATGCAATAACCCATGGCTAGATCATAAGATAGAAATTCATCTTTTGAAAAAGTCGTATAAAATCACTTTGAAGAATGGCTCCTTGACGGAGAGATCTTCAAGGATGAATAAACCATACCTTAGATGTTAATATACTAATTTTATGAAGAATAACCAATCAAATCTCCAATCCAGGCCCTTCGTTGAGTTTTGGCTCCAGTAGAGTTCTAGAGAATTTCAAAGAGAATTTGGGTTTTGATTTTAAAGAATGAATTCATTTGGGTGTTTATGACTTATATAAACGTTTAAAATACCCCATATTCCCTTAAGTAACCTCCAAAACACTTATTTAGATGTGGGTAAATTAACCACTTTACTTTACAATGAAGCAGGTGAAATTGTAGACTCGCAAACGACTTGGTCACTAACGAACCTTTTTTTAACAAACAGACTGTCCTGGATGGAAGTAATTTAAGAATGATCCTTAAAATGGGATATTATTATCCCTAGTCTATGTATACATCGACACTCTCCACCTATGCCCAACCAGGCCACTGGCCGTCGTTTGCCATCCGTAGGTGGGACTGCCTAAGGCAGTTTTGGCCACCAACTTGGGTGATTCCTCAAACACCCCTGTTTGGATATTGGGAAGTTTTTCTCAGATGTTTACAACTCAAAATGATCGTATACAGGTTTATTAACTCCCACATAAATTTCATCAAAAACGAACACAAAAAAATCGATGAAACATTCTAAGATACACAAACTCATTTCAAGACAAACCTTTCGAACGTCATGGACATTCTTTGGCGTTTGACCTCCAATCTTCATGAAACTCAACACACTGCCTATGTACATGATAATAACTCATATAAGGACCTCATAAGCTTATGAAGAACACATAGGCACATAAGAACACATATAAGGCACATAAGTGACTCAGACGTCGAACTTATTGGTCGTCCCTTGACGTTTGACTTCCAATACATCTAAACTCTTAGACACTGACTCATTACAATATTATAAAAAATTTTAGGACCGTAAATTCTCATGAAATTTTTTTTAGGATCTAGTTCCCCTAAGTCCTTTTAGAGTTGTCAAATTCTCCCCAACTTGGACAACATTCAGCCTCGAATGAAACTTGCCACTGTCCGAACACTTCAAAGAGTCAAGATTAAGTTAACAAGTAATAACCATACTACATAACACATTATACACAAACAATAAATGAGAAAACATCAATTTCACATAATCAAGAGAATCACAACACAACAAGAAGATAAGAACTCATTCTACAACTCCTTATGCCATAA